>NW_026056294.1:0-8340 GCF_023757985.1 Alternaria ethzedia | reverse complement strand
ATTATATATAGTATAAAGGCGTTAACTATAGTAAAGAATACCTTTACTCTATTATTTTTATTTTTATAGTAATTAATATCTCTAAAATCTTAAAAGTATACGTTAATAAAGTAGAAAAGAATTAAAGGCTTACTAAGATTTACAAAGTACTTAGAAACTTAATCTAGTAAATATAAAGTAAAGGCGTTAATAATTTAAGCTATAAACTAAATATAAACGCTTAAGATAAAGTTAAAAAAAGTAAGTCTTAATAAAGTAAGCGCTTATAGTCTCTATAGTATAGAGTTAGAGTCTTTAAGCTTATTCTAGAACTAGCTTCTACCTTTAAGAGTCTTTTAGCTAGCTATCTTATAGAGACTTTTAAGAGATAGATATTTATAAAAAGTTATAATATTATATAAGTATAAAAGAAATAGTAGTAGTAAAAGAATATATACTAACTTATGCGTAAGAATATATAGTATATTTACTTTATAACCTATTCTAATAGTTCTTTAACTAATAAGCTATAGTTATATTAGTATTTTATCTAAATTTTAAAATAACAGAGTAATTATATTATCTATATAGTAATTTTATTAAGATAAGCTACTTACTAGAGTATTAGCTACTAAGCTAGAAAGGCTTAGCGTACTCTTACGTATACTTTAGATATAAAGTATATATTAAACCTTAGTTTATACTTTTATAAGATACCTAGTAGAAAGTAGTTACTTATTTAAGACTTAATTTTTTTAGACTTAAGATACCTCTATACGCTATTTATAATAAAACACACTAGCACTTTAGAATAGAGTATTTCTAGCTCTTTTATAGTACTATAAATCTATTTCTATTACTAATTTCTTAGTTTTTATAACTAATTAGATAATTTAAAGAATTATATTATTAGTAGTAGTAGTAATACTTACCTTTTAAAAGAGTAATAGATAATATAGTAGTAACTACTAGATAAGATCTATTTATTATTAGTAGGTATAAATAGAATAATATAAATTATAAGTTTTCTTAAGAGAGTTATATAGTTAAGAAAAGTACTATAAGTAGATTATATAATAATTAGACTTACTACTATAGAATAGTTTATATATCTTATTAGTAAGCTTCTTAAATATATAAATAGAGAGACTAATATAAAGAAGTATTACTCTAGTTAAATAATCTTTTAGAATAGTAAAAATACTAATAGAACTCTCTATAGAACTTTCTATAGTTTTAAATAATATCTTTTATAATATAAAAATTGTTAATTCTATTATTACTAAAATAGTCTATAGAATAGCCTCTCTAAAAGACTTTCTATTAGTAGAGGTAAAGTAGCTTATATAAGCTCTAGTAAGTAATAGTACTATTATTACAAAGAACGTAATAAATATAGTAATAATAAAGTATATTAGTATAATACTAAAGTAATGTAACTAGTAAGAGGTAAGATTTATACTTATAATTACTAGAATAATATATAAAGTATTTAGAAGTATATATTAATAAACTAATATAGTAATATAGTAATTAGTATTAGATATAAGCTACTTATATCTTTAACTTTTTTATTTCTTAATATTATTATTATATAAGTATAAAGAATAAAAAAATATATTTTTACTAAGATTTTAGTATATAGATTATAACTTTAAAGCTTATTTCTACTTTAAGAAAAGAAAAGCTTAGTTCTTTTCTAACAGTCTTTTATATCTCTATAGCTATTTATATTTATAGTTACTAAGTACTACTATAACAAAAGATTTAAAACTAATTTATAAGAATTCTAGATATAATACTTATAATAGTACTATTATAGCCTAGCTAATTATAGAACATAGTTTTAGTTATTATTAAGATTAGCTAGTACCTAAATATAATATCTTTTCTAAATTTTAATATTACTACGTTAACACTTAAAAAATTACTATAATAAACTTTCTATATAGTAAGTATATCTATTATATTTAAAGTATAGAAAGTATAATTTTTTATATAATTAAATCTTATATTATAGTATAGTTAAGAAACTCTATATATCTATAAGAAATAAAGAAGAAAAAGAATTAGAGAAAAAAGCTTTTAAGCGAAAAGTAGAATTAAATTTAAAAAATCTATAATAATCTCTAGTTACTAAAGAATTTAGTTAAATTCTAAGAATTTAACTTATCTAGTTATAAACTTAGACTTTTATATTTTAAGCTTAAATTAAAAAAGGTTTTATTTTTAAAATATAATACTCTTTTATATTACTAATAAAAAAGCTTACTTTTTTCTTAAAGCTCTAATATATTAATAGCTATAGATAGCTATAGATAGCTATAACTAGAATATTCTATTAAATTTTATTATTCTTAAGTCTTTTCTTTCTTTTTTTAGCTTTAAAAAAGTAATAAGAATACTAATTATTGTAAATAAGAATTCTAGAAGACTTTAAGATATATTAGATTTCTTTTTTATTCTTTTAAATATCTTATCTAGCTAAATATATTATAAATATATTCTATATTACTTAAGTATATTTAACGTATGTTTAGAATAAACAGTCTTTATAAGAAATATACTCTAGCTTAGAGTCTAGCTCTATTATATAGTTATAGATTACTTAGAAATATCTAAATATATAGGTTATTTATTTATTATAGTTGTAATTAGACTTCTAAACAACTAATATAACTAAATTCTATAGTATAGAAGAATATAGAAAAGATAAATATTTCTTATAATATTTAACTAATTATTTTTATAATATAGTATATGCTTATTTATAATTTCTTAATTGTAGATCTACGTAATAAATTAAAGAAAAAGACTATAATAATAGATTTCTTAATCTTAGTAGATAGAGCTAGTATATACTATTATTATTAAGTAGAAATCTTAATTTTTAAGAGTAACACTTGTAGCTTAAAAGAGCTACGAATTCTAAAGAGGTTAGAATTATTACTAGTATAGTATATACTATTAAGCTAGAATATAAATAGAAAAAATAAATATTTAAAATTTATTATTTTAAGAAAAAGAAGAGAAGAAAAGATTCTTAATCTACTTTCTATTTTAGAATCTTAGTTACTAGATTAAGTAAAGCTAGTAGTAAATTAATATATTCTATCTTTATAGAATAAAAATTATATTATTCTTAATACTTTATATAAAAAGTAATTTCTATTTACTATAAGTATAATAAAAGTCTACACTTTTTAAATAGTAGAGTATACTCTAAAAGTAGATTAGATAAGTAGCTATAAAGCTTAGCTAGTGTTATATATAATATTAATGTATAACTCTAGTACTTTTACTAGGTTATTAAAACTTTTAACTAAAAGTTATTAATATAAAGTAAACTACGTTCTCTAATATAAAATTTTAATCTATTATACATAGACTCTAAGAGTTAATATACTATTAAAATTAGATTATAATTATAATACGTCTAGTAGCTTTTTATCTAATCTTAAGTACTATTAGTATATAATTTAAGTTTAAGTATTATATATAATATACTTTAATTATCTAAAGTACTTCTTAACTTTCTAAAGCTTAAATTAGTAAAGTAGCTTAAATATCTATAAGAATAATAAAACTACTATTATCTAGAAAAGAGTTCTAGATATAATAAATTATAACAATTTTTACTAGTAGTAGTATTCTCTCTTTTTATAGTTTTTATAGTAAAGTTATTTAAAAACGTCTAGATATATTAGAAACATATTTTTATTTTATATTCTAGTTTATTTCTCTACTTTACTATATTAAAGTAGAAGTCTAGACTCTTAAAAAAGCTCTAAAGATACTAATTAAACTCTACTTTATACGCTCTATATATATTTAGCTATCTTACTTCTACTACTAAGTATTTTTATTTAGAATAAATAGATATATATCTAGTATAAGATATATATTCTATAGCTATAACTATCTTCTTTCTAAATTAATACTTTTTACTTTAGATAGTCTAATATTCTATAAGCTTTCTTCTACTTTATAAATATTTTACTTTTTTAAAAGATACTTTTTATAAAAGCTTTATTTAACTTAAATATATTATTATTATAGAGTTTCTAGTAGTAACTTATATAAATAGAGATAAAGTAGCTAAAGTAGTTAAACTTTATTATAGTAGAATATTAATATAGAGTAAAGTAATAAAACGTAGTCTAGTAACTCTATATTATAAACTTAATATAAGTATATTTTCTTAATACTTTATTATAGTAAAGTGTTAATATTATAAAAGTAGAATAGGTTAATATAGAATTATATAAATATAAACCTCTACTAAATAATCTAGATAGAGCTATTACTTATAAGAGGTTTCTCTAAGTTTCTATACTAGTAGAGCTTATACTTACTTAAACTAGTATAGTCTAAAGAGGTTAAAAAAGATCTAAAGTAGTTTATAGCTAAGTAGTTATAATAAAGTCTTTTTTTTTTCTAGAAGTATATTCTATATAAGATAGAGAATTAAAAAAAATTAGAGAATTATATACGCGTAAAGTCTAAGCTAAAATATAGCTTATATATTAATATTAGAGAATCTCTTTTTAAGCTATCTATCTAGACTTCTTACTTCTACTTATTATTTAGTAAGTATTTCTAAAATCTTTATATATTAGAATTAGTTTAGACTACTCTAGATTAGAGTAAATCTAGGCTAGCCTAGTATAGTCTAGCTTTACCTTTTCTTTTCTTTTACTAATAAGTATAGAAGCCTATTAACTAATACTATTAACTATAATTTAGTATAATTTAGCGTAATATAGCGCTATCTTCTACTACTTAGAGTATTCTAGTAATAACTAGCTATCTTTAATTTTAATTTAGTTTTATCTATACTAATCTAGTTATAATATAAGCGCTTAGAGCTTAGTAACTAAAAAATATAACTACTAAGGCTAAATATAATCTAAATAGTTATATATACTATAGTAATATTATATATACTACTATTAAGAATAACTAGTAAACTAATCTAGTACTCTACTACTATCTACTAGATAAGAACTATAAGATATAAGTTAGTACTTCTTTTTAAAGCTATCTAGACTATTCTATACTAATCTAGACTTTATAAAGCTAGACTACTATAATAGCGTTTTATACTATTAGAAAGAAGAAAACTCTAACTTTTTTTTACTATATTAATTATAATTTATCTAGTTAAGATTATTTTTAAGTATATAATACTATTCTAGTATAATCTAAGCTAATTTAAACTAATCTTGCTACTAAAGTATACTATTTTTAGTATTATTATAATATAAGCTAAGATTTATAAAATATACTTTTAGGCGCTTTTAAATACTCTAGTCTTTAATATCTTAAATACCTCTATAGTAAATAAAAAGTCTCTAAAGTAGAATATTATAGTCTAGACTACTACTTTTACTATATACGTAATCTAGAGTTATTTATACTAATCTATACTAATTTAGATAGAAATACTATTTAGTATATTAATAATAAAAATATACCTTTATACTTTAGTAAGTAGATTTAGTTTAATACTAAGATTTTTAGAGTTACTTAAAAAACTAAGTTTTATAGTAATACTAATAAAGCTTTAAAGACTTTTAGTAAGTATATAAGTATACTTTTTTTTATTTTAATTTAGACTTATCTAATCTAGTTTAAAAGAAAAAAAATATAAATTTTTTTAAGAAAAAAGTTTAGCTTCTTAAAGCTAAAGTTAAAAGTTGTATTAACTTACTATTCTTAATTAAAGAAAAGCTAACTAAAGCTTTTAGAAATAGCTTTAGAGCTAATTACTTTACTCTACTCTAGATTAATTTAGTATAGCTTAGGTCTATCTAGAGCTATTTTTAAGTTAATTTAAATAGTCTTATTTTAGTTTAGTATTTTTTAGTTATAAAGTTTTACGTCTAAGATACTTTAGTATAGATTAGTCTAGGTTAGATCTTTTAGAGCCTTTTCTAGTTTTAATCTACTTATTATTATTCTTTATATAGTAATTAAGTACTATCTAATTCTAATAGATCTAGATTAGTATAGATTATCTTTAGCTCTAGAAATATAATTATTAATTTCTTTATACTTATAATTAAGATTTAAGTAATTTTAAAGCTTATTATATTTAGAAAATTTATTAATTTATTTAATCTATTATATTCTCTAGCCTACTTTATTAAAATATTAGACTAAGCTAATCTAGATTTATCTAGCTCTTTCTAGGCCTACTCTAGTATAGTTACTTCTAGTTAAAGTATTATTAAAACTTTTTAAATACTTTTATAGCGCTAAAAGAGATCTTCTTTAAAAGTAGCTACTAATTATTAGAGTTTAAGTAATTTATTTATTTAACTAAGTATATTTAAAAGTTTTTTACTCTTTACTTCTTAAGTATTCTATCTACCTTATATAGGTTATTACTTACTTATAAAGTAATATAATAGAGTAGATTTTAGTTTCTTTAAACTAAACTAGTATTAGAAGTATTCTTTAGTAAGCTAATATAAAAAGTTAAGAAGATTTTACTATCTTCTAAAAGGTATAGTTAGTAAACTTACTTACTAATTTATTTTATTACTTTAAGTAGACTCTAGTACTTATAGTTTGGTTTTTTTTTAAGTTTAGTTATATAGATATTACACGTATCTAGTATAATCTAATTACTAACTTTAAACTTCTTAAGCTTATAGCTTTTATTATATACTTTTTATTAGTACTCTTAAGCTTTTACTAAGTTTTATTATACTATTTTATATACTTTTTTATATAGTTTCTAGTCTTAGAGTATATACTTAGATAGTCTAGTTAGATCTAGACTAGTTAACTCTAGTATAGATAAAATTATATAGCTATATACTAGCTTAAATAAAGTAATACTAGTTAAGTTATATTTAGAGTTATAATATATAAACTTAGTATTAGCTAGTAAAGTTATTTAGTTATTCTACTTATAGTTTATATAAGCTCTAAGATATTACTTTAAAACTTAATTTATATACTCTATCTAGCTATTAGTCTAAAAGTAAAAAGCTATTAATAGTAGTTATTTAGTCTCTAGATATTAAGTAAAGATACTCTAGTATACTAATATAAATAGTACTTCTCTATTAGTAACTACTAACTTTAGTAAACTATAAAGGCGTATAATCTTTTAATAGAAGGTTTTAGCTAGTTCTAGTATATTTAAGTTATTTTTAGATTATATAAAGTATACTATTTTAGAGAAGTAGTATATAACTATAAGTATATTATTATACTCTTACTCTTTTAGAGTACTTAGAAGTAACTTAGTAATAAAGTTTATTATAATATTTTTCTAAATATTAGCTAGTATAAGTAGTAACTATAGTTCTTTATACTTAGTATACTTAGTAGATTTTATTCTTATATAAGTTATATAAAACAAGTAGTAGTTCTTAACTATTTATTAGACTTTTAGCTACTAGAATTCTCTTAATATAAGATCTAGAGTTTAAGTAAATTTAAAGTAATTTACTAAGAAGTTATTATAGTAAGCTTATAAAACTTTAATATAAACTACTTTTAAAATAAAAAGTTTTTCTTTATAAAAAAGTATATTATCTAGTTTTATACTCTATTAGTTTACTTACTATAGTTAAGTATTATCTAGTATTAATAGTACTTCTTTAGTAAAATTTATATACTTATTACTAAGTATATTTTTTCTAATAGCGTTATATATAGAGTATAGTAGCCTAGTTTAGTTAGTAAGTAATATTAGTTAATCTAAAGTAATAGCTTTAGTTATACTTATAACTACTTTAATCTAAAGTTTTTTTACTTTTTCTAAAGTAACTATATACTTTTTAAAGCTATTTATATTAGTTAACTATAGCTTATACTAAAGCTTAACTAGTAATTTTCTATTACTACTAGCTAAATCTACTATAATTTTACTTAACTTATAATCTAAGCGTTTAGATAGTCTATTAGTAGAGTTAGTTTATCTAAAGTAGTAAACTATAGTAAAGTAGAAGGTAGCTAGCTATTCTACCTATCTAGTCTATCTATATAATAGTATCTTAGTAGATATAAACTTTTATAAATTATAGTAGTTTATATAAAAGGTAATATTATAAACTATACTTTTAAAGTAATATCTTTAGTATTTAAAAGCTTCTACTACTATAAGAAGTTCTTTATTATATATATTATAATTATACTTAGTAGAAGTTATCTTATATAAATAGTATATAATTAGATACTATAAGTTCTTACTATTAAGTTTTAGCCTAGACTAGTTTAGAATTCTAAAGATTATAAAGTCTAAAGTATTAGTTTCTACTTTATAAAATAAGCTAGTATTAAAATAAACTAGTATAGAGTCTATAGTAAAGCTTTCTTTAAGAATTTTAAAGGCTTTAATAG
>NW_026056293.1:0-8415 GCF_023757985.1 Alternaria ethzedia | reverse complement strand
ACTAGACTTTTACTTTATTTTATAAAGCTACTAGACTCTTACTTTATTTTATAAAGCTACTAGACTCTTACTTTATTTCGCAAAGCTACTAGACTCTTGATTTATTTTACAAAGCTACTAGACTCTTGATTTATTTTTTAACTTTGAAGCCTTTTCTTACTACTACCTAAGGCGCAATCGCTTTGTGCGCCAAAGCTACTAGACTCTGTATTTTTTAGATTTGGTTTATAGTTTATATAAGCCTGCGCATGTCTACATAGTTTCTTATATAAAAAAGCGCACCTCTAAGCTATTTTCTGCTACCTTAACTCTAGAACGCGAAAATCAAGCTAAACAATGTTCCTACACTATATAAGAAGGGTAGTTAGAGTCCTTAGAACCTAGCTACCTACCTAACTAGACTAGTATTAGATAGGTAAGATTTGTAGAGGGCAACTCTTTTAAGCTGCAGCGCAATTATTTTTATAAAGTAACTTAAATTAATATTTGCGCTAGTAGGTAATTAAGTCTAGAGCACTAAACTAGCTAGACGCGCCTTAGAGGCAACTCTTTTGCGCTTTACTACTAGCTAAATATTTTTATAAGGCAACTTAAATTAATATTTAGCTAGTAGACAGACGTTTTAGGCACTAAACTAGCTAGAGGCGCCTTAGAGGCAACTCTTTTGCACTTTGCTACAGGCTAAATATTTTTATAAGGCAACTTAAATTAATATTTAGCTAGTAGACAGACTTTTTAGGTAGTGTTTAGAGCAAACAGGCTTTAGCCTAGAGATTAAAGCCGCGTTTTCGCTAGTGCCCCCGCCTATTATTATTCTTGTTTGCAGATTAGTAGCTGTTAGGCTATGCTAGTTACTTTAGTGTAGTAGATCGCCTCTTGCTTTAGCTATACTTTCTGCTCTTTCTCTCTGCTTTAGCGTTGTTCGCAGCGCAGTTTTAGAGGTAGACACTACTTTTTAGTTTTATATTTGCATGCCTTGTTACCTAGGTAGTAGTTAGAGACGTTAACTCTAGCTAGCGCGTTACCTAGAACTCAGCAACTATTAGAGGCTTATAGAGGTAGGCTAAGGCCTATATTACAAAGCAGCGCTCTAGCGCTGCACCTGTACTTACGCTTAACGCCTAAAGTTCTACTTACTTCTATAAGTAGGCACTATTTTTAGAGTCTATAGATTAATAGCTCTACTAACAATTTCACTAGCTCTTTAGAGACTATTCTACTGCCTATCTACGCTTTGTATGTGTAAGGCGGCGTAGGCTTTCTCCTCTTAAGGCGTGCATGCAGCAGGCTTGCTACTAGCAGCAACGCTAGTTAGGCTTCGCAGCAGACTACGCCTTAGAGAACTTAGTAGAGGCAAATAAATAGGCTGCCTACCGCGATCGCGCTCTAGGTGCTTTCGCAGTAGGTAGTTAGAGTTGTTTTAGCAACCCCTCTCTTTAGTACAGTCTACTCTTTTAGAGGTGTAGCCTTAGCGCTTTAGCGCTCTAGCGTATAATTATTACCTAGTTAATTCTGCTAGTAGTTATATGCTTGTCTTAAAGATTAAGCTATATATATCTAAGTATAAGTAATTATACCGTAAAACTGCGAATAGCTTATTAAATTAGTTATTGTTTATTTAATAATACCTTACTACTTAGATAACTGTAGTAATTCTAGAGCTAATACATGCTAAAAATTCTAACTTTAGAAGAGATATATTTATTAGATAAAAAACTAATGCCCTTTAGAGCTTCTTAGTAATTTATAATAACTTTACAGATTGCATAGCCTTGCGCTAGTAATAGTTTATTTAAATTTCTACTCTATTAACTTTCGATAGTAAGGTATTAGCTTACTATAGTTTTAACAGGTAACAGAGAATTAGAGTTTAATTCTAGAGAGGCAGCCTAAGAAATAGCTACTATATCTAAGAAAGGCAGCAGGCGCGCAAATTACCTAATTCTAACATAGAGAGATAGTAACAATAAATACTAATACAAGGCTCTTTTAGGTCTTGTAATTAGAATAAGTATAATTTAAATCTCTTAACAAGGAACAATTAGAGGGCAAGTCTAGTGCTAGCAGCCGCAGTAATTCTAGCTCTAATAGCGTATATTAAAGTTGTTGCAGTTAAAAAGCTCGTAGTTAAAACTTAGGCCTAGCTAGCAGGTCCGCCTTACCGCGTGCACTTGTCTAGCCGAGCCTTCCTTCTAAAGAACCTTATGCCCTTCACTAGGCGTGCTAGAGAATTAGAACTTTTACTTTAAAAAAATTAGAGTGTTTAAAGCAGGCCTTTGCTTAAATACGTTAGCATAGAATAATAAAATAAGGCGTGCATTTCTATTTTGTTAGTTTCTAGAGACGCCGCAATAATTAACAAGAACAGTTAGAGGCATTAGTATTTAGTTATTAGAGGTAAAATTCTTAGATTTACTAAAGACTAACTACTGCGAAAGCATTTACTAAGAATGTTTTTATTAATTAGTAAACAAAAGTTAGAGGATTAAAGACAATTAGATACTGTTATAGTCTTAACTATAAACTATGCTAACTAGAGATCGAGCGATGTTCTTTTTCTAACTTGCTTAGCACCTTACAAGAAATTAAAGTTTTTAGGTTCTAGAGAGATTATAGTTGTAAGGCTAAAACTTAAAGAAATTAACAGAAGGTTACTACTAGGCGTAGAGCCTGCGGCTTAATTTAACTTAACACAGAGAAACTTACTAGGTCTAGATAAAATAAGAATTAACAGATTAAGAGCTCTTTCTTAATTTTTTAGGTAGTAGTGCATAGCTGTTCTTAGTTTGTAGAGTAACTTGTCTACTTAATTATAATAATAAGCAAGACCTTACTCTGCTAAATAGCTAGGCTAGCTTTAGCTAGTCGCTAGCTTCTTAGAGAGACTATTAACTTAAGTTAATAGAAGTTTAAGGTAATAACAGGTTAACCTACACAGGCCTGTAATAGTAAGCCTTAGTAAAGATAATTGCTAGTCTAGCGTCTTAACCTTCCTAGAGAAGTCTCTAACTATTAGAGGAAGGCAAGCCTAGCTATAGGCTTATAACGCAGGCAACATTACCTAGTATAGAAGACGCTAGATCTGCTAGTGCGTGTGCAGGTTAGCTAATTCTGTAGCGAGCTAAAGTAACGTTTAGCTGTCGCAACGCGCAGAAAGAGATAGGTTAGCTTTAGCTAGCTTAAGGTACGTGCTAATCTCTTAGATAACTAAGCTCTAATAATAAGGCCTAATAGGCTAAGACGTTAGAGAACAGCCTGCGGCTATTAGTATTATTCTAGTGTAGAATATTTAATGCTGTAATGCTCTTAGATGTTCTAGGCCGCACACGCGCTACACTAATAGAGCTAATAAGTTCTTTACCTTAACTAAAAGGTCTAGGTAATCTTGTTAAACTCTGTCGTGCTAGAGATAAAGCATTATAATTATTACTTTTTAACAAGAAATACCTAGTAAGCGCGTATTATTAGCATGCGTTAATTACGTCTCTAACCTTTATACACACTGCCTATTGCTACTACTAATTAAATAGCTTAGTAAGGCGTTTAGACTAGCTTAGAGAAGTTAGTAATAACTACTCTAAGCTAGAAAGTTCTCTAAACTTAGTTATTTAGAGAAAGTAAAAGTCGTAACAAGGTCTCTGTAGGTAAACCTGCAGAGAGATTATTACACAATAACAAGGTAGGCTAGACACCCTCTGCTAGGCACTGCTTTACAGCGTACGCGGCAGAGCTAGCCCTACTAAATTATTTACCTGTGTCTTTTGCGTACTTCTTGTTTTCTAGGTAGACTTACCTGCTCTTAGAACTAACTACAAACCTTTTGCAATAGCAATTAGCGTTAGTAACAACGTAATTAATTACAACTTTTAACAATAGATCTCTTAGTTCTAGCATTAATAAAGAACGTAGCAAAATGCGATATATAGTGTAAATTACAGAATTTAGTAAATTATCAAATCTTTAAACGCACATTGCGCTCTTTAGTATTCTAAAGAGCATGCCTATTCGAGCGTTATTTATACTCTTAAGCTTTGCTTAGTGTTAGGCGTCTTTTGTCTCTAGTTCGCTAGAGACTCGCCTTAAAGTTATTAGTAGCTAGCCTACTAGTTTTAGAGCGCAGCACAAGTCGCGCTCTTTGCTAGCTAAGGTTAGCGTCTAGTAAGCCTTTTTTTTTAACCTTTAACCTTAGATTAGGTAGAGATACCCGCTAAACTTAAGCATATTAATAAGCAGAGGACAAGAAACTAACTAGAATTGCTCTAGTAACAGCGAGTGAAGCGGCAACAGCTTAAATTTAAAATCTAGCTCTTTTAGAGTCTAAGTTGTAATTTGCAGAGAGCGCTTTAGCTTTAGTAGTAGTCTAAGTTTCTTAGAACAGAACGTTACAGAGGGTAAGAATTCTATACGTAGTCGCTAGCTATTGCTGTGTAAAGCCCCTTTAACGAGTTAAGTTATTTAGAAATGTAGCTCTAAATAGAAGGTACATTTCTTCTAAAGCTAAATATTAGCTAGAGACTAATAGCGCACAAGTAGAGTAATTAAAAGATAAAAAGCACTTTAGAAAGAGAGTTAAACAGCACGTAAAATTGTTAAAAGAGAAGCGCTTACAGCTAGACTTGCTTACAGTTACTTATCTAGGCTTTTGCCTAGTGCACTCTTCTACAAGTAGGCTAGCATTAGTTTAGGTAGTAGAATAAAGGTCTCTGTTACGTACCTCTCTTCAGAGAGGCCTTATAGAGAAGACAACATACTACTAGCCTAGACTAAGGTCTGCGCATCTACTAGAATGCTAGCGTAATAGCTATAAGCAGCCTGTCTTAAAACACAGACTAAGAAGTCTAACATCTATACAAGTATTTAGGTGTTAAGCCTAAGCGCGTAATAAAAGTAAACAGAGGTAGAAACCTACAAGAGTGCACTATTAACTAATTCTAATATCTTTAGAAGAATTTAAGTAAGAGCATAGCTATTAGAACCTAAAAGATAGTAAACTATGCTTAAATAGAGTAAAGCTAGAGGAAACTCTAGTAGAGGCTCGCAGTAGTTCTAACGTACAAATTAATTGTTAAATTTAGGCATAGAGGCGAAAGACTAATTAAACTATCTAGTAGCTAGTTCCTACCAAAGTTTCTCTTAGAATAGCAGTAACGTATTTAGTTTTATAAGGTAAAGCAAATAATTAGAGGCCTAGAGACTAAAACAGCTTTTACCTATTCTTAAACTTTAAATATGTAAGAAGTTCTTGTTACTTAATTAAACGTAGATAGTTAAATAAAATGTTATTAGTAGGCTATTTTTAGTAAGCAGAACTAGTAATACAGAATAAACTAAACAGAGAGTTAAAGTGCTAGAATACACGCTTATTAGACACTACAAAAGGTGTTAGTTTATCTAGACAGCAGAACAGTAGCTATAGAAGTTAGAATCTACTAAGAAATGTGTAACAACTTACCTACTAAATAAACTAGCTCTAAAAATAGATAGCGCTTAAGCGTGTTACTTATACCCCCCTGCTAGAGCAGAATTTACGCTCTAGCGAGTAGGCAGGCGTAGAGGTCTATAACGAAGCCTTAGAGGTAACCCTAGGTTAAACAGCCTCTAGTGCAGATCTTAGTAGTAGTAGCAAATACTTAAATAAGAACTTTAAGAACTAAAGTAGAGAAAGGTTCTGTATAAATAGTAGTTAGACACAGGTTAATTAATCCTAAGAGATAGAGTAATTCTATTTTAATATTAGCGCTTGCGCTGCGCTCTTAAAAGAGAAACTAGTTAAAATTCTAGTATCTAGATATAGATTCTCTGCGGCAACGCAACTAAGAGCAGAGACCTTAGCAGAAGCCCTAAGAAGAGTTCTCTTTTCTTCTTAATAGTCTGTTACTCTAAAATTAGTTTATCTAGAGCTAGAGTTTAATAGCTAGAAGAGCGCTACACTTTTGCAGCGTTTAGTGCGCTTCTAATAAGCCTTAAAAATCTGCTTAAAGAAATAGTTTTTATGCTAGGTTATACTTATAACTGCAGCAGGTCTCTAAGGTAAATAGCCTCTAGTTAATAGAATAATGTAGATAAGAGAAGTTAGCAAAATAGATCTGTAACTTTAGAAAAAGAATTAGCTCTAAGAGTTAGGTGCGTTAGGCCTTAGAGAGACGCCTCTAGCGCAGAAGAGCACTAACTACAAGGTAGGCGCCTTTTAGCGCTAGAGTGCTAATACTCTTAGCAGGCTTCGGCCGTCTAGCGCACGTTTAACAACTAACTTAGAACTAGTACAGATAAGAGAAATCTAACTATCTAATTAAAATATAGCATTGCAATAGCTAGAAAATAGTGTTAACGCAATGTAATTTCTGCCTAGTGCTCTAAATGTTAAAGCAAAGAGATTTAACCAAGCGCAGGTAAACAGCAGAAGTAACTATAACTTAACCTTATAAGAGTTACAACAGAGACGTAAAAGGCGAGCTCTAGTTAGCGCAGACGCAGCAACGCGCTCTGCGCTAGCAACATTCTTAAATTGCAGGAAGTTTCTAAAGCCTATACTACCGCAGCTAGCCAAAAGGCATAGTGCGCACTAGAGTAATAACCTAGAGAATAGTAACAACGCATAGAATAAGCTAGGCGCAAGCCTAGTGCAATAGATAATCTGTAGCTAAGTGCTACAGGCGCCTATAGGCGTCTACGCATGCAGTTTAATAGCTAAATAGAAGTAAGTCGCTAGAGCTATCTAGCAGCTTAAGATATAGTCTACTTCTCGCAGGAAACTGCAAGGTATAGAGCTAGAAATTCTAGTTTTTAGCCTCTGTGCTCTTAAGGTAGCTAAATGCCTTATTATCTAATTAGTAACGCGCATAAATAGATTAACAAGATTCCTACTATCTCTATCTACTATCTAGCAAAACTATAGCTAAGAGAACAGGCTTAGCTAAATTAGCAGAGAAAGAAGACTCTATTAAGCTTAACTCTAATTTAACATTGTAAAAAGACATAGAGAGTGTAGAATAGGTAGAAGCTTTAGCGCTAGTAAAATACTACTACTCTTATTATTTTTTTACTTATTTAATTAAGCGGAGCTAGATTTTACTGCCTAACTTCTAGTATTAAGGTTCTTTGTAGGCTAATCTAGGTTAAAGACATTGTTAGGTAAAGAGTTTAGCTAGAGCAGCACATCTATTAAACTATAACGCAGGTATTCTAAGAGGGACTTATAGAGAACAGAAATCTCTAGTAGAGTAAAAGAGTAAAAGTCCTCTTAATTTTAATTTTTAGCGTAAATACAAACTATAAAAGTGTAGCCTATTGCTTCTTTATACCCTTAAAATGTAAGAATAGAGGCGTTAAAAAAGTTACTACAGAGATAACTAGCTTATAGCAGCTAAGCGTTTATAGCAACGTTGCTTTTTAATTCTTTAATATTAGCTCTTTCTATTATACTAAAGCAGAATTCAGTAAGCGTTAGATTGTTTACCTACTAATAGAGAACGTAAGCTAGGTTTAGACTATCGTAAGACAGGTTAGTTTTACTCTACTAATAACCTTGCTCTAATAGTAATACTGCTTAGTACAAGAGAAACTGCAGTTTTAGATAATTAGTTTTTGCAGCTGTCTAACCAGGCATTACCGCGAAGCTACTATCTACTAGATTATAGCTAAACGCCTCTAAGTTAGAATCTATGCTAGAACAGGGTAATTTCCACCTACACTAGTTAGATACAAATAGGCCTTTAGCCTAGAACCTTACTAGGCTAGCGTTAGCAGTTCTATAGAAATTAAGGCTGTTTACTAGCGTATTGCAATTGTACAGTGCGCAGAATTAAATCCTTTGCAGATAACTTAGTTGTCTAGCTAGGTTGTGTAAGTAGTTAAGTAGCCTTATTATTACAAGCTATTAAGCGTAAGCCTGCTGCTAGCTTAGTTAAAATTAGAATAGATACCCTCTCTATTAGTTAAGAAGCAGGCCTAGCCTACAGCAACTAAAGAGAAGGCGCTACGCGCTGTTTAGGCGTAGTAAAAAATCTTGTAATAGTAGGCGCATAGGCGCGTAGTGTTAAGGTTTTTAGTAGAGGTAGCCTGTGCGCGCGCCTGCAAAAATTAGCAAGGCTACGCTACTGCGTCTAGTAGCTTTAGCGCACCCGCCTAGCAAACAAGAGTAACGCTAGCTAGGCTTAGGTGCCTAGCGAATATTTAGCGCTAGACGAAAACGTCTAGCAAAGCTAAAATAATTCTAGAGTCTAGTAGCTTTAGCGAAATAGAAATAAATCCAAAGTCTAGTAGCTTTAGCAGGATTTTAAATTTCAGCCAAGGCAAAAAAGTCTAGAGTCTAATAGCTTTAGCGAAATAAGAATAACTCCAAAGTCTAGTAGCTTTCGCAGAGTCTAGTAGCTTTGGCAAGATTTTGAATTGTGGCCGAAATAATCCAGAGTCTAG
>NW_026056203.1:862382-1041328 GCF_023757985.1 Alternaria ethzedia | reverse complement strand
AAAAAAAACCCCCCCCCCCCCCCCCCCTCGACCCTTCTTCTTCCTCCTCATTATCCACCACTTTCCCCCTCTTTCTCCAAAAGCAAAAAGCCGCCTTATTATGGAGACGGCGGCTCCTTCCAAAAAGCCACTACTCACGATATATGTGTTCGGTCTCGCCCTCTCTTCCTCTTTTGTCGAAACACAAAAGAGCCCGCAGAGCTTGACATGCGAGTTGCAATTTCCAAAAAAGAAGGAGTACCTAGTGATGAGGTCGAAAAAGGCGATTACAGGCTGTAGATGGTTGTCTGTGTGGGTGCTGTGTTGCGATATCGAAAAAGTGAAGACATAGGAGCATGAACAAGAAATGGAGAAGGGAGATGATCATGGAATATAAAAACTGCGATTACTAATGCCATGGTCTTCTTCCTTCCTTCCTTCCTTCTCTTGTACACCAAAGCAGCACCTGCACCCGAAGATGAAGATCTGGTTCATGATGATTCGAAAAAACAGCGACGAAAAGAAATATGTTTGGACTTCGGTGCTGGCGATTCTCTCAGTCCATCGTGAGCGTGTGAGAGGCCTGGGAAGTCGTGAGCACTGCCGAGTGCGAAAGCGATGGTGATGATCATCATCATCACCGAACTCAAGCACCGAAAGCGCAAAGGTTACCTCGCTGATCCGTAGGAGTGTATTTCATAGGGTATACTGCACTACAATCACCATCGTACTATCATCCCATCTTTATCAACAACCGCAATCGCCGTGAACATCCATTATCCACCATGAACCAAAACGCCATATCGCTATGTAAACCATCATTACACCCCTCCCCACCCACACCTCTCTCCCTTCCTCCCTCTCCTCACCCACCCATCCTTTCCATCACAACCGTCCAACCCCCATCCTAACCCCCCAATCCCCCCGATTAAACCTCTTCAAATCGCCGCCCGCCCTCCTCAACCTCTTCATCTCCCACCGTTCCTTCTTCTCAAACTCCTCCGTCGCGTGTCTCTTCCTCACATCCGCTTTACTCATACCACGCACACCACCGCCCATCCCGAGATCTCCTTTTACACCGGCGTCATGCACCACCATAGCGTCTTCCCAACTAAACGAAAACTCTCTGAAGAGGGGGTGAGTTTGGTTGTTAGGCTGTATAGCGGCGAAGGGGTTTTGAGTTGAGAATCTGAGGAGGTCGGGGGTTTCGGTGTCGGGTTGTGTTGCTGCTGCTGTTCCTGTCGCAGTAGAAGGATCGGTGTGGGTGTTCCGTTTCGAGGAGACAGTCGTGAACGGATCCTCATCCTCTCCCTCTCCATCCCCATTTTCCTTCCCAATCTCTTTCTCGTTCGGAGTAGAAACAGGCGGAGTATGCGCACCCGGCACAGCAAAGATGCGTTTCGGCGGTGGAGAATCGAGTTGCATTCCATCGCCCAAGCCCTTAATCCCAAAGATGTTACCCTGTCTCCTCGACTCAGGCACCTTGCTCCTCCTCATCCCATCCCTCCGCCCAGTCACCGCATCGTCCTCAGTCCCACTCTCTGCATCTTGAGTCCCACCCCTCCTGCTCCTATTCTCCTCATCCTCACTCTTCATGCGCGTGAGTTTGGGTCCGGAAGGCGTGACTTTAACCCGCTCTGTCTCCTTCCCTTTTGAATGTGTTTTCCCGATGGGTTGGTCCGTCTCTGTGGTTTTATCTTCGCCTCGCATCTGTGCTTCCCTCACGTCTTTCTCGATATCCCTCGGCACACTAGCATGGATATCCGTCATAAGCCTCGCCCTCCTACAATACCCCTCCCAGTCCTCCGTGGCCAATTTCCCTGCTGCTTCATTCAGCGCACTCGCTGGGTTTGGTTGTATGAGTAGGCAGGATATGGTGACGAGGACATCGCGGAGCTTGAGCGTGCTACTCCAGTCCCGCTTCAATGTCTCGACGCACACGGCGCCTGTTGCCTCGTCGATGTTTGGGTGCCATAGTCGTGTTCGGAACTGTGCTGTGGGCGGTGCGGTGGGGTACGTGGGTGGGATGTCTAGATGGAGGCGCCATACCTAAAGATGGGTGTACGAAGTCAGTGTTTGTTCTCACATGCAGTTCGTACATCGGCAATTACTCACGCCGGATGCGTAGGGTGTGCCGACAGGACCAGCGAGCAGGATGTCCAGGGAGGTGAGGTCTGACGAGTCGTCGGACCCCGGTGGGAAGAGATAGTTTGGGGGGAGGCCGGCGGTGTGAAGGGAGCCGTGGTCTGCGGCGAGGCGGCGGAGGGATTTGGAGTTCTAAGTGTTTGGGTTAGCGGAGGGACGCGCGGGCTGGGGAAGAGAGCGGGTGGTACCATGGCTGCGGGGGTTGTTTAGGGTTTTCGTAGTCGTCGAGGTAATTAGGATGAGGACGAGAAGTTATTGCGCCATGGTCGGATGCGTGAGGGTCTGAAGGGGCTGTTGATGGCTGCTGTCTTCCAGCGGCTGCAACGCACCTACCTGGAGGTTCGCGACGTCCCGCATCTGCACGCGTTCTAGCGCGTCATTGCATCTCACTCTCACCTGATCACTTCCTTCGTCAATCACAAGACAAACACTGCCGAATCAAACACTGCAATCAACATAGCCATCATTCGCTCAAGATCTGGATTCTCATAACAACGTCTAGCCACTCCACGATCCAATTACGGACCCAGCCAGATGGCAAATCTACATGACCCCCCATCCATTTCTCAATCCCGCAAAACCCGCCAAAGAACGCCGCGCTATAACAACCAAGCCCTACAAGATATCCATATCATCCACTGGATCCACAAAAGGGAACTGACCACTCTCAATCGCCGCTATCCTGTCCAATTCAGCCTGATACTCCTTCCTCAGGGTATCCAGGGTAATGATCTGCCTCTTAAGCAGCTTCTTTCCCTGGCCAATGCCCCACTGCGGCGGACCTCCGGTTGCTTCTATGCGCTGCTCGGCTAGGATGTAGGCGTCTTCTTTGCTGACTGATGAAAGGGTGTTGATGATCATGAGGTAGCACTGTGTTAGGGACTCGTCAGCTGGGTCGTGGATCTTGGTCGATGTTGTCTTGAGGCGCTGGAGGCGCTCGTGGAGGATGGATGCGGCGCCGCGGAAGTTGTTGCGCGAGATGCGGAATGAGTAGAGGATCTGGTGGTAGGGCGGTCCGGATGCGATGTTGAGTGTCTTCTGGCAGAGGGATGTGAGTATGGTGTCCACCGAATCTGTTAGTCCGACGAAGGGGAACTTGAGAAGCTCGGTAGTCTGCGATTGAGCTACCATGGATGTGATGAGTGTCTGCAGGTCGGAGAGTTTCCTGGAAAATAGTCAGTATGCGAAGTTGTATCGAAGCAGTTCTTCGACTTACAGGGCCGTGTCCCGATGCCTGATCAGCGCACCGTATGCATCCTGGAATCTTGATGTTTGTATCGAAGCGGTGAACAGCCGTTGAAGCAGATCCGTCTTCAATTCCACGTCTTCCTGACCCATCAAAGATCGTAGCCCCAGCTTCGCAAAGTCGGCAACGTAGGAATACGCTTTCGCCTTCTCGAACAGACCAATGACATGACTGTAATAGTGTGCCAGGCCTTCGGAGAACGAATTTCGCTCCACTTCTGATATGAGGTTTGCCTTGTCTTCCTCCGCCACGTCGAACATAGGACCGAGAGCTACAGAAATTAGTATCTTCGTGGCAAAATCGCATGTCCAAGACTTACCCAGATAGTATGCAGGCTTCTGGAAGCACACAGAAGCCAGCTCCTTGTTGCCTAGTGCAAGGTACAGTCGTCCCTTCAGATACGACGCCCAGTGTCCTTCCGTGAGAAACTTGGAAAAGTCTTTAGCAAGCTCGTACTCCTGCTGATACAAGAGTATCCCCATCATATCCTCCACAGCGTTTTCAAAGTCGTGTTCTTCGAAGATGAATGACAACCAGCCGCGACTCCAGTGGGTAAGCAGACCTGCCTTTGGGTCTTTTGGCAGTGGCACCTCAAAGGCACGACTTCCGTAGATTCCCTCGAGGACCGTCTGGGTGATGGGTAACTTCATACCAGTCTTGTAGGTCTCGCTCAACATGCGGTTAAGATTGTCGGATGCAAGGCCGGTTCCAGTCTGGTGAGACCACACTGTACGGGCTAGCCAAGAAACGACCATGCAGTCCTTATACCGCAGTAGAAGCTCGGCAAACACCTCAGACGCATCCCACTCGTCATGTGTCTCTCCCTCTAGCTCGATGAACATGAACAGCAGCAGGACAAGCAGATCAAGCAAAGCATTGTGGTCGTTCTCCAGGGTCTCCTTGGAAACGCATGACAACGCATTCAGCCCGTACCGCGCGATCTGCTTTCTCGACTGAGGCCTGCCGTCATGCTCGTAATCCAGTTTCCTGATGGCGCGGAGGAAAGTCTCGGTACCCAGGTCCTTGACTTCCATACCGAGCTCTTCAACAAGTGTGGTCACGTCCTCATCTGTCACGTGTTGAGACAGTTCGCTGTTGCCTTCGATCCATTCCATGCGATCTAAGATCGTGATGTTCCGGCTCTGAAGTAGGTCCATCTCCATGTGACGTTGGACCTTCTGCTGGACGAAGTATGGTAGTCGTTGGCGGAAGGAAGCTGCGGCATTCAGCAGACGTGCCACGTCGCGAGATTCCGATGTATCCAGAGTTTGCCGTAGAGGTTTGCTCAGGGTACGCGAGCCTGAGATGACTGCTGCATTCAGTGTAGTTACTTCTGACTCGCTGCAGTTCCTAATCGCAGAGATATGGTCGCTCAATACTAGCCACGGCCTGTCAGTAGCCCGGTCGTAACTGAGTGACAAAGATTCTCCCCTCCGCTTGTGCAAGTCTTTCACCAAGCCGTAGTATGCCTGCCACTCCGCTGTCAGGTCTTTGCTGAAGTCTTCGCCATGACCGCGTTCAATGGCAAGGGCGACAAGCGTGGCAACCAGACGTTCTTTTAGTGACCCTTTGTGAACTCGATTTGACCGGTGCCGTATCCCCTCCAAGCCTCTCCTGTATATGCGCAACGCGGTTTCTAATGTCGCGATCGAGAATCGGCCTGGATAGAACAGAAACTCGTACCACTCATTAGAGAGATCCTGTTCTGGTTCCAACTCCCGCTCGCTTGGGTTTGCGGGATTGACCTTCAGTGCCTCGACGGTCAGAGGACCCGAATCCACAGACACCCAATCACTCTTCCACGTTTGTGTTCGTTGTTCGGCGTAGTCGGTGAGATCGAATTTGAGGGAGTAGACTTTGCTGCTTGGACCTGACCTGGCGCGTATCCAGATCTCCGAGCCCCTCCACGTGTTGGGTCCTGGTATGATGTGGAATTCCTCCAGCGTCCATACAGTCGTGTTCATGAGTTCGTCGATCGGCGGAATGAGCTCTGAGTCCTGCGCAGCGTCGTAGAATCCGTGTTCCTGGTCGTCCGCATCCCTCACGCCCCAGAACTTGAACTGATGCTGCTTTGGCGAGTACGTAACGACGTGGTATAGTGCGCCTCCCACCCCGCCTGGGATGTTCACAACAGTCATCAGCATCGACTGCGAAGGTCCAATGGAGTATGAGCCATGGGACTTCTCCATGGCGAAGTCGTCGGCACCCAAGAGGTCGATGTGCGCGCCTGGCTTGCCTGACGCAATGTTCCACGCTCTGATCGAGTGGTCCAGGCATACTGAGAGGATGTGTTTGCTGTCTGGTGATATCGCGACGGCAGCCGCGGCTGATACAGCAAAGTCCGCGTTCTCGAAGCGAACCGTGGGCTGCGCTTTCCACGACAGGAGACCGCGCACCGACCAATTGCTCTGCTGGTACCGCGATCCGTCCCAGGTGTTGTTGGCCTTGTCCCAGATCAAGCGACAGATGGCCCCATCGTCGAGTGTGACTAGCAGTTCGTCTGCGCTCGCGGCGGCCAATCGGTAGGGTATGCGCCCGCTGAAGAGCGCCGGCTCGAACCTCTTGCACCACGTCTCCGAGTCCTGCTCCGAGGCTGCGGGGTTGGCGAAGAAGTCGCGATGCAGGGTGATCGTGTAGAGCTCGTTGCCCGTGGTGATTGCAAAGACGGTCAATGCATCGCGGTCGGCGGGCTCAGCGAAAGCGACGCAGAAGGGTCGGATTGGGGCGGGGAATTGGAAGAGGAGCGTCAGGTTTGCTTCGAACTTGTCGGCGTAGTCGTGATCGAAGTCGGTCGCCTGAATCTCGAGCATCTTTCTGTTGTCCAGCACCCGCCAGAGGAAGCTGCGCGGGTAGGCATGGTGTTGCCGAAAGTACATGGACCCATCTGTAGCGAGATGGCGCCTCGTGAAGTCCTCCTCATCCTTGTCCGCATAGGATTCTGTGATTACACTGCGCTTTACGCTTGATCGTGTGCTGAAGGGAGAATGCGACGGGATCGAAAATGCGATGGTCGAGCCAGGGTAGGCGGGCTCAATGTTCAAGCGCGCCTCTTTGTAGAGACACGTGCCTCCATGTTGGACCATGGTGCTCGCATGCGAAGGGGATTCGGCTGTCGTTGCGGGGGCTGAGAGGTTATGGCGCGCGTTTGGGGTCGAGTTGCGGCGGTCGCGCGGAGGTGAAGCTCACGAAAACAATCGTTGCGCGACGATGGATGCGCGAAGCTCGCTGGTGCACGGACGCTTTGTCCATCATTGCAGGCTACCCTGAACGCAGCCCACTTATCTCACTCCCCACATAGCATGGCCATTCAATCCCAAGATAGGCCAAAAGGTACTGATAGACAGAATGCGCATTCATTCAGGTAATGTATTAGGATATCATACGGCTGCATAAACGTAAATCGTGTAAAACCAAAAGATCTAGATCGTCACGGCTCCATGACGCCTTGCATCTCATCTCCCTCATCACCTATTGTTCCTCTCCTCCAGGTCCTTCTCCTTGGGGTCACCAATACCGTCTTCATTGATCGCGAACAAGCAATCGCTCTCTGGTAGACAAGGACTGTCGTAGATCTTGCACACACGCGTCTCTCCCCTACCCTTTCTCAGACTGAGACGGGTCGTACTTGCGTGTGCAATGATGTTTCCTCCGATAGGCTTCTTGGGGTCGGGGTTGAACATGGCACTTGGTCCACCGTCCACTTGCGCGACGACTTGGTTCGTAATTACAACGGCGATACCAAACTCGTCCGCAAGCCGTTGTAGCGTGCGCATAAACTTGGCCAAATGCGTTTGTCTGGCAGAGAGCTCTCCACGCCCAGCGAAATCTGTACGGTATAGTGCGGTGGCGGAATCGACAACGAGCAGCGAGAATCGTGTTTCCGTCATCATCTGTGCGGCCTGGTTGAGCAGCTCCAACTGATGGTCCGAGTTGTATGCGCGCGCATAAGCAACATTGTCCAGAACTTCTTCGCCTGAGAGTCCGAATCGGTTTGCGACGGCCAAGCATCGGACTGGACGGAAGGTACCCTCGGTGTCAATGTACAAGCATTTACCCTCACCACCTCCCATGTCGAAGGGCAACTGGCAGGTAACGGCTAGGGTATGGCAGATCTGACTCTTTCCCGTTCGGAACTCGCCAAAGATTTCCGTTATGGAGCCTGTCTCGATGCCGCCTGCCAGAAGTGTGTCCAGTTGTTTTGAACCGGTCGTGATGGAGATCAATTCGCTGCGGCGGGAGTGCATCTCGGTAGCCGTGGTGAAGCCCATAGGGACGAGTTTGGATGCTATCGAAGTAAGCAACAAGAAATAGAGCAACGTCGTGGCTGCATACCCTCTGCAAGCAACTTTGAAGCCTTTTGTTCCGAGATTCCCTTTATTTGTTCGAGGGCTCGCCGTGGTCTGCCTGGCGTTAGTGGCGGGGCCAATATCCTGTTCAATGGTCTACATACGTGTAGGCAATCGACTCTACGGTGTTGAAGCCGCCCTCCACAATCAACTTGATGTCGCGTGCAGTCAATCCGTTGACTCCCTGAGGTCTAGTCAGTGTCTGTCGCGCGCCCAAAGACCGAGAAAGCCTACCTCAAGCGCAGACACGGGAGTGGGGGCTCCGGGGCCACCCATGGTGCTATCCTCGAATTGCTCTTCTTCGGCGCTCATCTTGACGGATTAAAGACGGTAAGGGTTATGGAGAGGTGGTGATGTGAGATTTGCGAGTGTGCTGTGCAGAAGAGAAGGATGGGTGGCGAGCGGGAATCTAGATCAGACGCGTCAAGTAAGCGCGAAACGCGAAATCACATGATAAATCGTCACGCAGCCCTGCATCAGGCTCCAACGCTCATTCCCGACTTTACTCCGCAACACCACACACAGTTCACGCATTAAACACCCCAAGATGATATACTGTCATATTGATTTGTTCATTTCTTCAAGAGATTCATGGTATCATTGTACATAAAGCCATCTTCCGCCTCAAAAGACCTACTCGTCATCGCCAAAGAAGACCTTGACCGGCAGCCAAGAGTCACCGCAGACCTTGAAGCGCTCAGGCAGCGCGTTGATCTCCTTCATCTCCTCGTCCGTCAGCTCCCAGCCATCAAGCTGGAAGTTACCCATGATGCGGGACGCTGTGACAGACTTGGGGATGACGCTGGAGCCGCGCTGGAGACCCCACATGAGCAGAACTTGTTGAACGGACTTGCCCTTGTTGTCGGCGAGCTTCTTGAGCTTCTCGTTCTTGTACAGGGGAGAGTCGGTTGAGCCGAGGCAGGAGTAGGCGGTGGCGTGGATGCCCTTCTCCTTGAGGTAGTCGAGGAGCTTGGGTCTGGCGTCACTGTTAATTTACGTGCGCATGGGTAAGCTGTTGGTGATTTGACTTACGAGGGGTTGTTGGGGTGGAGTTCGATCTGGTTGACGGCGGGTGTGATCTTGGTGCGCGAGTCGGCGAACAGCTTCTCGAGGTTCTGGATGGCGAAGTTGGAGACACCAATGTTCTTCACGCGGCCAGACTCGGGGAGCTTCTGCATCTCAGCCCATGTGTCCTTGAAGTCCCAGTCGGGGTAGTGCTTCTTGAGGTCATCGGGGTCGGTCGATGAGGGCCAGTGCTGGGAGGTTCGTAAGCATTTCGTCTTATGAGAAATTGAACTTCCACAAACATACCATGAGGTAAAGGTCAACGTAGTCAAGACCGAGGTCCTTCAGAGAGGTGTTGATGCCCTCTTCGACGCGCTTGTGCCATGGGTTGTCAAGCTTGGTAGTAACCCAGATCTGCTCACGGGGAACACCAGAGTCCTTGATACCCTGGCCGACCTCCTTCTCGTTGCCATAAGCAAGCGCGGTGTCGATGTGGCGGTATCCTCCCTCGAGAGCGGCCTTGACGGCCTCACGAACCTCACCAGGCTTTGATTGCCATGTGCCGAGACCGACAGCGGGGATCTTTGCGCCAGTGTTGAGCGTGAAGTGCTCCTTAGTCCAGTTCTTGGGTGCCATTCTTGCTAGAGTACGAATCATAAATTGAAAGGTAAAGTTTGGGATGTAGAAGGATGGGAAAGTGGCAGGAAGCGCAAACTTTTGAATGGTGAGCTGAGCGAGGGGCACAGCCGACGCGTTGTGTACCCCTCCTACGTCAGGGCCAACATTCACCCATTGCATCGCTATCTCCACCGAGCAACTTTAAGCACCGGCATAAAACCTCCACGTATCAGGTCGCGATTTGCCCGCGGGTGAGGTTAAACTGGTGGGGCGTGGAGAACGATCCACCTGTCGCTAGTGCCTATGAGGAAGCCGGAACAGTTTCTACTTCTTTCCCTTTCTGCCGTTCAACTCCTGCATCCACTGCACCGTCCTCAGCATCCTGCGCTAGCCGTATAAGTGTGGACCGCAATGTCTTCAGGATTCGTCAGTGGCGGCAAAGCGGGTGAAGAAGTCGAGCGCGATGACGAATGGAAAAAGGCCCAGCAAGAGATTGAGGATGCCCGGCGCGCCAAAGCCGACTTAGCGAAACAACAGGATGGAAAAAGTCTTTTCGAAGTTTTGCAAGCCAACAAAGACAAGAAA
Organism: Alternaria ethzedia; assembly: GCF_023757985.1. Taxonomy (NCBI): domain Eukaryota; kingdom Fungi; phylum Ascomycota; class Dothideomycetes; order Pleosporales; family Pleosporaceae; genus Alternaria; species Alternaria ethzedia. Next base: position 1,031,404 of record NW_026056203.1, on the reverse strand, counting down.
CAGGCCGAGTTTGAGGAAAAGGCGCGTTACAAGCTGCATGTTGCTCTAGATGATGAAGAAGCCGATTACCTGGATTCCGTCTTGGAAAAGAAGCGTCAGGAGGAGCTCAATGTGAAGAAGGAGACTTTCGAACAACTGGATATATTCCGCAGGCAGAGGGAAGAAGCCGAGAGGAAGGCGAAAGGTCTTGAAGAAGAGAGTTCAGAGGCGCCCAAAGATGAGGATGCTCCGCAGTGGGCAGCAGTTGGGCGAAAGAGGAAGAAGGTGGCTGAAGGTGGTCTGTTGAAGGGTGTGAAGCTGAGGAAGTCGAGTTCCGTACCTGAGGAGAAGAAATCTGTGGACGAAGGAAAGGCGACCGCACAGTCTGAGAGCGTCAAGACAAACGCGTCATCTACTGCAACGAGTGCCAACGGCTCGAAGAGTCCTGCGACAACGTCCGTAAACACAACCAAGCCACCAGCAGGGCAATCGACATCCAAACCGGGAAACACACTTTCGCTCGGCCTGGGATATGCATCATCAGACGACGAGGACTGAGTCGTCTCAGCACCCGACAGCCACCTTTCAAGGGCAGCGCATACAGCTCGAACAAGCGCAATCGTGGATATGACACTTGCAACGCCGGCCCGATATGATAGTAGTTGCGCTTGCGCAGGTACACATACATGCGATCTGGCAAGCCTGTACCTAGCCGATACCGACATAGCCAACAAGCCGCCTTGAACCTATTGGTACCAGGGAGCTACATACGGGGGACATCTACTTCGACACACGTACGAGGACGGGCTCTTCTGCGAGAAGACGAAGGACATCGCAGGACGCGACTTGCTGATGATGTCATTGGCTGGCGCTCGGCGGCGCTTACCTGTTTGTAGCGCCGTACAACGACCGCATTTTCCATCAAAAGTAACTATCAAACAACATACCATCTATCTCGAGTTAACACTCACCTCAAGACTACTCCCATCCGCATTGAACCAAGAATGAACTCGTGATAAGCTGACACTAACCGCCTCTCCTTCCAAGTAACGCGTCCCGAACGCGCAACGTAGCAACAAAAATGGCCCATCAACCCGCCGACCACGAGACCTCTCCCCTCATCGTCGTCACCAGACCCACTGGCCACTCTGAAGAAACCGAAAATGCAAACGACAGTACCATGGACATGCGGCTCATTTTCAAAATCGCGGCGGCCATGTACTCCTTCGTCACACTCGGCCTATTTAACTCCTCCATCGGCGCCGTCCTTCCCCTCCTCTCACGCCACTACAACCTCACAGATCTGCAAGTCTCATCCATCTTCCTCGTCAGCCCTATCGGCTATGTGATCGCAGCCCAATGCAGCGATACCGTCCATTACCGCTTCGGGCAAAGGGGAATTGCAGTAGCTGGTCCGCTACTGCAAATCTTGGCTACGGCGACTGCGGCGACGCATCCTAGTTTTGGTCTTTTATTGCTTGCGTTTACGTTCCAAGGACTGGGTACGGGTCTACTAGATGGGAGTTGGTGTGCGTGGGCCGGGAGTATGGAGAAGGCGAATACGGTTTCTGGCCTGTTGCATGGGAGTTATAGTGTTGGTGGTGCGCTGGGGCCGTTTTTTATTACGGTTTTGAGTACTAGGGGGTTTATGTGGTGGACTTGGTATTCTATTTTGGTAAGTCGGAGAAGACTAGACGTGGGGTTTTATGCTGATGATTATAGGCTGGAGCATGCGCTCTCTCATTCCTGGTCTTGGTCATTGCTTTCCGTAACGAGACTGCATCGGTCTATCGCGAAAGCAACCAGTCCAAGTCTCAGGACTCTAAAGTCGACGTCAAGGCTGTGTTCAAGTATCGAGCGACTTGGTTCTGTGCAGCGTACTTCCTCACCTACGTTGGCATTGAGACGGCAATATCGGGTTGGATCGTCTCATTCATGCTGCGCAGCCGCCACTCTACCGCTTATGTCGCTGGTCTCTCTTCCTCGGGGTACTGGATTGGCATGGCAGTTGGACGACTGACTCTGGGTTTCGCTACGGATAATATGGGAGTGCGTCGCGCGACTGGTCTTTACTTCCTCATCGCTATCGGTATCGACGTACTCTTCGCTGCTCTATCATCTGCGGCCGCATCTGTGGCTTTGATGACGACGTTGGGTTTTATCATGGGTCCAATGTTTCCGTCTGGCGTTGTTGTACTTACACGATTGCTACCAGCTGAGCTACATGTTGCAGCTGTGTCTTTTGTGGCCTCTCTTGGGCAGGTTGGAGCTGCACTCTCGCCTTTTGCTATCGGCGCTGTTATTGATGGCTTGGGTATTGGTGTTTTCAGGTTCGCGATACTTGCTGAGACGGTGGTGGCTTTGCTGGTTTGGTTCGCTTTTGCAAGACTGCGTCCGGTTTCGCAAAACGTATCTACGATGCGCCACGAGGACTGAGAGAGCGATTGCAAGCTCTTATAAATTTGCAAAGCTACTACTGCATTCGATCTCAATATGATTGCAAGCTGCTGTCTTTGACAACGTTGAAGAATTACGTTTCGAGCGTAGATCGAGGTCATAGTACGGCGAGCTCGGGGTCCCATCTGATGGGGCGGTCTCAAGATGCAGTGGGCTGCGTTGGGGGTAGCCCGGTCGTGACTTCCTCAGCACAAGAAGCTAGCAGTCCACGTGGAAAACGCACTATGATGGAAGGAAGGATCAATGGGAGAATTTGACAGATACACTAAACCCGATTTCCACGAAACCGTACGGTCGTCGCACTCGCAAAATTCCTGTTCTTTTCCGTAACTAACTTTTGCTCTTTTGGACGTAAAAAACTTCGACAAGAAGCAGAAGAAGCGTCTCCCAGCTGCCGCTAACTCCGCCGCCGACGACGATGCGCCGCTTTTATCGGATGACGAGATTGAGCCCTCCGACACCCTCGACGATGTCAAGTCCAAGATCCAGGACAAGGAGGAGTTTCCTCTGGACCAGCAGTACCAACAGTAGCAGCAGTAGCAGAATTAGAAAGAGGAGAAACCCCCGACCGTCTTAATTGAAGGTGATGATCTGTCTAATGATCGCGGAGGTTCGAATTTTCTGTCACATGAAGGCGGGGAGCCCTTCTACCACGGTCCACAAGGAAATAACTAACCACTTCTGCAGACTACGTTGAGATAAAACCATGCAAATTAGGTAGCCTAAAGTCAATGTAGGCTCTAGAGTGTTTAGCTTTTTCTAGGTTAACCTAAGCACAAGCAAGGTTTTAGGTTATTATTAGTGTTATATAAGGCCTTATTACGTAAACACTTTATAAAAAAAAATATAATACTTCTTTACTTTAAATTATTAGTACTCTTTTACTTTTTTTTTATACTAACTTAAATTAAAATAGTAGTAGTAAGTAGTTAAAGCTTACTATATAGTAAAGCTTAAAAAGTACTAGTATAATATTTTTAAGCGCGTAATAAATATAATAATATAATTAAATACGCTAAACTTCTTTACTATAGCTTTTACTACTTTTATTTTAAAGTCTATATTAACTAAGTATCTCTTTAAAAAGGTATGCGTATATATAGTATACTTTTTAATTCTAAGTGCTTATTCTTTAAGTTTATTTTTATTATATAATAATTATTATTAGATAGACGCTGCTATATACTAATAAGTTAAAAACTAGGCAGCTGTAGTAAGTGTACAGTCGCAGGCAAGGTAGTACAAGAAAGGAATTCTAGGAGGACTAACAGCAAAGTAGACTTCTTAGTGGTTTCCCACGCTGCAGCTAGATAGGATTCTTTTTAAAGTGAAAGACAAATGAGCCATAAACGCCATCTATACCAGATTCCACACGCACTTACTGCGCCTTCATAAACCTGACCATCATCGGCGGCGCACCCGCAGTGAAGTGATCCAGAATACCCTCCCAGTAAGCATTCACATCCGTCCCCTCATCAAGCACGACATCAAACTCCGCCACGACCCTGCCAATCACACTCCTCAACTCCATCAACGACAGAGCCTTCCCAGCACAGCTATGCGAACCTGTTGAGAAAGGAATGAATGCCTGCCTGTTCAGTACCAACTCCGGCTTCGTAGTCCAGCGCTCAGGTATGAACTGATCAGGTGCAACAAAGTTTCTCGCGTCGCGCAACAGCGGGAAGATAGGGATATGTACTATCATGTTTCCTGGGATGAAGTGCCCGTTTATCTCCATACCTTGTGGTGGTGTGATGCGTTGGGAGCCGAAGAAGACGGAAGGCCACATGCGCATCGATTCTTGGATACAAGCTTCTAGCATCGGCATGGGTCGCTGGCAGTCGTAGGTGTTGATGTTGGAGAGGAACTCGGCGCGGACGGCGGCCATGTAGTGTGGGTGTGTGGCGAGATGCATGAAGAGGAAGGTTAGGGCCGTGGACGTGGTCTCGCTGCCAGCGGAGATTATGAGGCGTGATTCGCCGTAGAGAAGTTCGCGACCTTCAGGTGTTTTGGGCGTAGAGGTGATGAGATGAGAGATTAGGTCCGGCTTCGCATCTCTGACCTAAAGGAGGGTGTTAGCAATGGCTTCGATTGAGATGTAGGACAGGAATATGTACCTGCATGCGCGCTTTCATCTGGCTGACGCTCCAGTCTCGCCATTCCTTCATGGGTCCGGCAAATGAGGTAAGAACACCAACTGTGTTCATTAGCCACGGCATCAGATACATGTATCCCAAAGCCTGGACGCTGCCCATCATAGTAGCGAGAATACTCGCAGCGACGTCGCTTTGTTCGCCTTTGATGAAGCCCATGGGCTTGCCAAAGGCCAGCGCTGCCATGACGTCGTAGCTATAGTAGCTTGCATAGACAAGCAGCGGAATCGACCTCCCCTCTTCATTGCGCAATCTTGTGAGTAGCTGGTCTGTGAAGTTCTCGACTTGGGGCGCGTAGTCGGAAAGCGATGCCTTCATCGCATTGTCCCAGATCCTGCGGCGCTGGCGGTGGAACGCCTTGTCGCGATTGAGGTGCAACGACTTTTCCATGACGTCAAAGAACGGTCCTTTTGACGTCTGTGACTGGGCTCCGAGGATTGGTTGGATCGCAGCTGTATCGAAAATCGTGAGCTCACGTGGCCCTGACGGTGTTAGCACTGGATGTGGAAGGAAGTACACGGGTTGGACAGACCCGTCCTAACATAATCGCCGTATTGGCCTTGCAGCCGCTGAAGGACTCGATGGTAATGCAAGCTGCTGTCATATGTCTGCTTGACGGCCCACCATCTCGATAGTTTCGCAGCCCAAGGTCCAGGGTATTCGTTGAGTGGGTGAAAGAAGGCACGGTACGCTCCGATGTACAGCCATAGTGGAACCCAGAAGGAACTCGTCACCAGTGTCGCGGCGATGAATCCAGTGTAATATGATAGAACCCAGTATGCGGTAATCGCTAGGCCAAGGATCTGAAGGGTCAAATGGTCGACTTCCACTCGTCGCAAAATGAACTCGTGCAGGATGACCGCCGATAAAGGTGCGAGCACAAAAACAGCGGTAGGAACCGAGCCCATGGTTTCTTGTGGATGGCACCGGGATCTTGTTTGGGGTTGCTAAAGTTCAGTGTATAGAGTGCTAGGGCGCGGTGGCCGAGGGCTGTTTCTCGGTTGCTATCAAGTGAAGGCGACCGCCGCATACCACAACCCCTTGAATAAGGGAGCCCTGGGAGTCAGTATCGCACCGTTGTGATTTCAGTGTGTGTTGTTTTGATCGGGAGTACAAAACGTGGAAGGTTTGCATGTGCGACGCGTTTGCTCGGAAGCCCAGAGTCACACGTGGAGACTGGTACGAGAACGCGATCGGCAGCCCCGGGTTATGAAGTGGGACATGGCCAGGTCTCTGTTCATCCTTCTTACCGTAGATTGCGACTGCAGCTGGTGCTCCGCAACAGGAATCTTGCCGCATAGTAATTAGTGTGCAAGGGTCAGCATTGGATTACTAGGTTTTGTTGCACACTATCGTACATAGCCGACTAGCGTCTCGGTGCGAACTCACGTCTAGTTAGTCTTCCAACGTGTCGATATCGTGGAGTTCTCTAGCGGACCAAAGCCGTTTAGTCGTCTGCGAAAGGAAGCATGTGGTGTAGCCTCAATTCTCCGAGCGCCGCATTATTGGATGCGGTTGCGCCGTAACGCGACGTGTGTGACTTTGGTGCGTAGATCAGACTTGGTGCTGCTGAGTGGCGCTTATCCTGTTCAAAGACGGCCTGGAAAAATGTAAGCATGTACATAAGTGTCTGCTAGGCGAGGTGGCGGCAGGGCTGCATTCGCTTAGAGCGCATAGGCTGAATGGGAGAACAGGACATGGTTCCTCATTCCATGATTTCATGAATATCTTATCTGGTATTCGATTCGAGCCTCCAACCGTGCAATTTCGGGAGATGCGCATATCCATGAGCGTTGCCGAGAATGCGCCAGCATCTTACGGTTTCACTGTTGAACGGCAAGGTTGTACGGAAAGGATCTTGCGTGTACCCCCGTCTTAAGATCGCTGGCACCTGGCAAGGTAACTCAGGCTGCGTGTAAGATAAGTTCGATGCATGTCCGGGAGAAAACCCAAGGTCCTAGCGATCACGCCTTCCCTTCAAAGTTCCGACTCCTTCTGCGAATCCAAGAAATTCTCCGGCTTTGATGACCGCAATTACGACCATGTCGGGCGTTCTGTCTGCGCCACCTGGCGTTGAGGCAGACTTCAGTGGTGAACGGTCGGATCTTCAGAAGAGAATCGTCGTGGTATATGCAGTCATGACGATACTTTCCACCTTCGTGCTCGGATTGCGATTGTATACGCGCATATTCATCCGTCGTATGACCGGCTTGGACGATGCGCTGGTGGTGCTCAGCTGGTGCGGCTGCGTCGCATGGATGGTCATATGTTTCCGAAGTGAGCCTGCCCCTATGCTTACTCTGAGTACGCAACTGACCTCGAATGTAGCGTTCCAGTATGGCTTCGGTCAACATATGTGGAATGTGACTATGCAGCAAATGTTGGGCTATACGAAGATGCTCGTCGGTATCATGGTGGTGTATGTCTGGACTCCAGCTCTAGCTAAACTCTCGTTATTAGCTCTGTACTACCGACTCAATCCAGATCAGAAAGTCCAAGCAGCCATCTACGCATTGGCAATCCTGGTCACTGGATACTCCGTGGCCATCACCATAGTCGCCGCCGGACCCTGCAATCCGCGGACCCATACAGACCAGAAGTGCCTTGCAGACCTCAACCTGTTCATGGCTTGTATAAACATAATCACAGACTTCTTGATCCTGTGCCTGCCGATACCGATGTTGCGCGCCCTGCAACTACCTGTTAAACAAAAGATATTACTGGGCTTCGTGTTCGCTCTGGGATCTGGGTAAGTTGCCTCGAATAATGCGTCATCTGGCGTTCTGTGCTAACAGTCTTTGTAGTGTCGTCGTCATATCAACCGTTCGCATCATCTACGTTTACAGTATGATTAGCGATCCCGACGCAACTTACAACGTGGCCAAGGCATGCATCTTCTCCACGGTCGAGCTCAACGGCGGAGTCATTTGCGCATGCGTTGCGCTACTGAAGCCTTTCATACAGAAGTACATGCCCTGGATACTGGCCCTTTCGAGTGGAAGCGGAAGCGGAGATGGATCCAGGATTCGCAAGTTGAAGATGTTCGTGAAACGGAGCGGGGAGAAGAGTTATGAGCTACAAAGTGCAGACGCAGATACAGATGCGACTAAGCATGCTGATGATAGGCCAGATCATCGTATTGCCGTCACCAAGTCATACAGCGTTCAAGGCTCGAAGACGGGGAAAGGCGATGGTGACAGCATGGAAGACCTTTTCGCGCCGAATGCGGGCTGGAATGGTGGTCGGTAGCTGTCGTCCGTAGAATCGGTCGGGAATGTGATCGCGAGGACGTGTAAGGAGGTTGAAGGGATTGCTTCGAACGGGAGTTCCTGATGATCACGCCGTCGCGGGCTTGGCACAAGCCCGATGGAAGGGACCACCCGTAGAAGGACCAGTACCTAGATAGCTGCAATACGACACCGGTGTTCAATCTTGGTCTCGAAGGTAGCTGGGGGTATCACGAATGCGCATTGAAAGAAGTGGATACTGATAACGACGTCGCTCTAACCCATCTGCATCTTCTCATCGTTCTGACGTGGCTCGCTCGAAGAAATGGAAAGCCCCTCCATAGCGACCTTAGCCATATACTCATCCACCATCAACTTGATATTACGATATTGAGTGCTGTTTGGGCCGAATGTCGCGAGCGCATTGCGGAGGGAGGATTGGAGCTAGCCTGAGTTAATGGTGCATCCACGCTCCATTGCCGACAACATTGGAAGTTCTGACACGATGGAAAGAGTGCGACAACATACCGACAGAAGCAGGTCGTCGGGTTGAGTAGGCATGGTACCTGATGGGTAAAGTCGACGCTGCTTTTGCTTGACAGCCGATCTTTGTGGTTGTGTAGAGTCCTTATGCGGGATGTCGCGGTCTGCTGGAGAGAAGGCGTGCGCTCGGAAGGCGGTTGTAGTACTGTAGGAGATAGTCCAGGTGAGCAAACCTTGAGGGTGTGATGAGGAATGGGAAGATTTGGCGTAAGCGAGTGATTATAGATCGCTGGGAGCTGAGATTCGTTCGCAGGCTCAGAGCAAAAGAGGACAGAAGATCTCGCACTCTACCACTTTCAAAGCATTCTGTGCGATTGATGAGATCCGTATCTGCGTTGCGCATCTGCTGTGTAGACTCGCCAGCGCAAGCCACGAGTTAGCTTCCACCTTTAGCTTCTGACATGAGCAAAAAGGTAAGCCCACATCATGCACATAGGCAAAAAGATTGGGCAGTTAGAAGTGCTGACAAGAGTGGGATTCGAACCCACGCCCGTGAAGACTGCGGAGGATGTTTAGAACGACCTAAACGCAGCGCCTTAGACCACTATTTTGATGTTAGTACTGCGATTCCCAAGGAGTGGAAGTAACGTACCTCGGCCATCTTGCCATTTAATAACTTCATGGAAAGTAGAACATTTTGTGCAATAATATACGTGGCAATCATCATGGTGGAGCTGCACTAAGAATAGGCGACGCACAGGCGAAGCCTTTATTCGCAAGGTTAAGATACCCCACTCTAGACTGCAAACTAAGCGAGTAGATTCTATATGCAAATTTATAAAAACAGAATATTTATTAATATAATTATAGGCTTCTAATTAGCACTCTTAACGTATTGTAGACTAAGGTTATTTAAGCAGGGTAATAATTAAAGTGCGGCTTCTGCGCCCTGCTTATTTATCTAGACTAGGTTAAGACTACCTATAGACGTTGCCGCATTCTCTAAATTTAAACTCTTTATCTTATTCTAATTATATAAGAACTAATTTCGAGAATTTCTACGCATATAATTCTATATTCTAAATAGTTTTAACGCTAGACTTAGGTTTATTCTAAGAGTTTATTATTTAATTAAGAGTTATAGAAAGAGCTTAGAGACTATAAAGCAATATCTTACTACGTAGATTACCTTTATTCTAAGTATAATATACCTTCTTTTAATCTTAATTCTAATCTATTTTTCTTTAATCTAGCTATAATATCTTATACCTCTTATTTATTATAGTAGCTATAATATACTACTTTTAATTATTCTATTTCTAGTTACTATTTATACTTTATCTCTTTTTTCTTCTCTTTCTTATACTAGTAAGTATACTTTTAGAGGTTTCTTAAGCTTTGTATACTATAGGTATCTAAACACGTCTTAATAATTAGAACATTTCTATATTATAGGCGCCTAGAATTAGAATATAACATACGCTCTAAGTACTATTAAATAGATATAGCTATATAATAGCGCTTATCTATTAATACTTATAGTATAAAGTAGTATTTATCTAATAATAATTATAGTATAATAAAAGTAAACTTAAAGAATAAGTACTTAATATTAAAAGGCGTACTATACGTACGTATAGCTTTTTAAAAAAATACTTAGCTAGTATAAACTTTAAAATAAAAGTAGTAAGAGTTACTATAAAGAGGTTTAGCGTATTTAGTTATATTATTATACTTATTACGTACTTAAAAATTTTATACTAGTAACTCTTAAGCTTTACTACGCTATAAGCTTTAACTACTTATAATAATTATTTTAATATAACTTAGTATAAAAAAAAAGTAAAAAAGTACTAATAATTTAAAGTAAAGAAGTATTACGTTTTTTTTTTTAAAGTATCTGCGTAATAAGGCCTTATATAATACTAATAACAACCTAAAACTAGTAGTAGCGTCTAGCTTTGTGCAGACGGCGCATGCACTAACCCGAGCATTTCCCGTGGCTACGAGCCCCCTGAGCGATACCGAGACATCTGGCGTGGCTACAGTCAAGTCCGAAGAGGAGGAGGAAGAGAAGGATGAATATGAGCATGAAGTCAGCACCAAGGGGGCGGCGGTACAGCCATTCAAAGAACGGTGCACGTGGGTCTGCCCTTACAAGGCAAGCAAGCAGTGTAGCCACTCGCCAGGGTACTTCCCAACCCTTAAGGGGGTCTCACAACATGTCAGATTAGCGCATCCAGATATTGGGCTAGTAACGCCCTACGAGGTCGACCCCACCGCGGATGGCACACGGAAGATACCATGTCGCAAGGGTTGTGGCGAAATGTTTGTCACTCACCAGAAAGCAGTGCAACATGCGAAGGTAAGTTGTGGCTGTGAGAAATGCATGTGAGACATATACTGACTTCATATCTTCACCTCTGTAGTTGCCAGAATGCACTGCAACCCCAGGGAAGAGTTTTCCTTGCCCCTGGAAAACGCACATCGGATGCGACAAGGAGTTCGACACATCTACAAGCTTAGCAAACCACTCGCGTCGCCACGCAAAAGATACTCGCAGCCCGTACCAATGTAAAAACGATGAATGCGGTATATTTCATGCCGACCTCTACGACCTAGCTATGCACGAGGAACGATGCAAGAAAGGCCCACTATCTAATCGCGAAACCTCATACCGCTTCTCGTTAACCGCTGACGCTGCCAATGGCGCCCCTCCAAGTGTCATCATCATCAACCGATCTTCCAAGGCTCCGCCGCAGTGCTGGAAAGACGGTACAACCTCAATCAAAGAAGGGCTTCCGCAGCTTGGAAGAAAGTACCTTGCACACTATGCCTCGTGGAGGAGTAGCTATTCTGGTGGATCTGCAGTACTGCACAGTTGCTACGAGGCTGTTACGCGATACATTCCAGCGCCTGCGTTCGACAACAGCTTTCTCGGAGAGACACCCAGGCAAAAGGTCTTGCTCCACAGGGCCTTTAGGTTCACACAAGCTATCGTCCACGACATTGAAGCGGCCAATCAAGCTGGGATTAAGCCTACTATAATCTCAGTCGGCGCCGATGGTTGGTTCTGTAGCCAGAAAGCTATTCTTCCGTGGCTACAAGCTACTAGATTGAGCTTCGACTTTGTCGTACGACTCAGCTGCCTGCCTTTAGGCATAAGCGCCCAGCACGCCGATCTTCACTACAAAGTATGGTGGATTTTGTACGACGTGAAGCATATTCGCATGGCTCTTGAGTCTGGGCCTGGTCAAGATCAAAATGAGAAAGCTGACGAGCTGATTGCGGCCTGGAAGATGCTACAGGATAGCAAAGACACCTCCTTCGGTAGGAAGTACGGCCGAAATTACGTTGATCCGAACCTCGAATTCCCGCTGATCGAATGAGCCAGCCACGCCACGCCACTCCTCATGTTCATTGCCATTTATCTGCTTCTTTTCCGCGACATACTGCCATTTAGATCCCACATACTGTGGCTACATCCTCTCTATTTCCTACACGTCTGTCCTATATCATGTATCGATTTCCTGTGGCTACTGCATTCTTTATATAGCGACCAGATTCGGAGCATCTCTGTACTTTATTCCTGTAACATAGTATGAGATTGAGGCCGGGAAGGGAGGCGAGATAGTGACTTTACTCCCAACCAAGCCCGAGGTTTATTCGTAGCTCATCAATCCCAGTTCAGGTTATTGATGACTCTCCGTATGTGTTGCGCTCCTAACGCCTCGCAGCCCGCCGAACTATCGCATTCAGGTCTCCCGGCATGTAACTGCCTCATCTCATCGCTCCAGGAATGGTTGCCATTATGCCAAGTCTCTTGCCTCGCTTCGCTCTCCTTCACCAAGTCCAACAGTGGTCGTGGGTTGCTCCCTCCGCCATAGATCTCCGTCTTGAGTGCAGTCTTGACTAGCCTCCTCCAATCCTTCGCCTCAATCTCAATGTTGAACCCCATCGGGCAGTCGAGGGTACCGGTATGCAGATGTTGCAAAGCCTGGCTGTTGTCGCCGATACGAAATGGTTTCTTCTGTCCAGTCTCTTCCATGCGCGCGGCTTCGCGATCGACCTCATTCAACACCTTGTTGAAGCGCTCTACTACTGCCTTCATCACAGAAACTATCGACTGTACATTCTGGATCGCAGAATATGATTCTTTTGGACATTGCTTACAATGTATCAGATCCGAGAGCGCTGACATTGCTTTTCGTAAGGGTATGATAACTTGGGGAAAGTGAAAGATAACGACAGCTTGTAACTCGGTGAGAGTTAGCCATGTAGTTGTAAGACACATGCACTGTTCTGAACCTGATTGATCGGAAACTGGGTCGGGAAGACTAATTGGCTGCATGTCCGGTGGCAGGTCAGGCTCGAAACTCCACAGTGCTGGATCCAGGGGCGGGTCCAGATTGTACCTGCAACAACTTTAGCATTGGTCGAGACCTATCAAGATAGCTTGACATACATGTTATCAGACCCAGATGCCGTCCCAGACGGATCTTGAAAGGTAAAGTCGTAATGCTGTGGCGTCACGATTCCGCATCCTGCCGATCCATCTGACGATTGCACGTCTTGCAGAAGTGAGGGGGAAGTCAGACTATCCAGATCTAACAAATTCGGAACACCAGAGAAGTCGTTCCAGACGTTGCTGAAGTCGTCTTGCACTACCGCAGGTAATCCCGTTATCTCGTCCGGTTCGTCCTCTCTCATTCTTTTTCTGGGGCGACCCATCTGCTTTTGCGGCGAATAACTACAATCAATCTTTTCTCTCTCGCAACGAACACATCTTGGAGTGTGGCCAGAGCATTTCAACTTTCGTGTCCCTGGGCATAGTTGAGCGTCGCGCGGGGCAGATGGAAGCCTAGCTTGAGGTACTCACGGCACTCGTCGCAAGCCGCATGTAGTTTTGCCGCTGGTTGCTTATGCTGCTGCACCATTGTAGTGTTGGGTCACGGAGATGCTGAGACCAAAGAAGCAATAGCGCTGAAAGTGGAGATGTCGAACCCAGTATCAGAGTGATGTTGTGGTTCAGCATGGGATCGGTGATCGTACTCCGAGGACGCCTAAATTCGCCAGCTCTGTATGCACATCCCCATGAAGAATGGCTGCGCAGACTAGCCCCACCTTGATGACGGATAACGTGTTGGATTGTCGAATATCGACACATGGGGTTCGGGGTCCTTGTCTCCACGCATGTTAGGTAAGCTGTTTGATGGTCGACTATTCCAATCTGAAACATAGCTATCCGCGGCCGCATAGGGCCGATTTGATTGTGCGTAACCTTGGAAAATTCGCAGTGACAGGCGGGTCACATGTGAGTTGTCAATGGTAGAACCAAACACAACAAAACCCGTCAACTCTGGAGGAGAAGCAGGTGCGAGCGCTAGCCACCGAAGTGAGGCTACGTGTGACAGGATTCACGCCGAGCCGCGCTCATTGTCCAATGCCATGCTGTGCTGGACCTTTTGCAGCAGGTCGGAGGCTGAGTACGGCTCCGAATATCGATGGGACTGTGCGAGCCACCCTGCGACCCAGCGCGCTGGATGTGGCAGACAACCTTACTGTTTCACACATTCTACACCGCTCTTGACGTGGTATCTTGGACCTTTCCCAGAGCCTACGCGCAATCGCGCAACTGCGCAGAAAATGTTAGTGAAGACACCAATATCGCCAATCAATCTGAGAACAGAGGCGCATACCGCGCGCATCTGCCAATCTACGATTGATGGAAAGGGCGCAGCTGCTCCGCCTTCTTTTTCCATCTCGCCCGTCTTGGGTTGGCTCTTCGTAAGCACCTCCACCGGTTGGAATACAGAGTGCAGCTGACCGGGGTACCCCATGTCCGATGGCGCGCGCCCTATTGTAGAGGCGCACAAAAGCTGATGCCTGATTGCTAGTGGTTGCGACTCTGGGGGACGGTACTGTTACCATGGTCGCGAAGTTGGACGAGTTTTTTCTGTGGGTAGACGAGCGACCCAAAGTTCTCCAGCCGTCAGGAACAGACGCGATTGTACCTGGGATGCCATGGATAGGCCGCGCAACAGCATCCAAGGGTGTAATCGTGCGCGCTCTGTCGCGAACGTGATGCCTGGTTAGCCGCATCGGGCCCTAGGGCTGATGGAAGATGGCGCCGGTGGGAGAAGTCATTGGTTGGGAGCCACCGACACTGCTGCACCTTTTGTGAGTCACAGCAGTCGGCCCTTTCTGGCGCCGCGCTCGCTTCGGGTTACTTTTAATCCCCCACTTCCCTCGCTGCCTGAATTTCTCCTTCCTATTCACCTCACCATACTACACCACGAAACAATACACAAGACAGTCACGAACAATGGCTGCCTTTTAACTTCCCCCGCATCTCGCCGTCCGCTAACCGCCGACATATCTATACCCACTATCCCCACTTCAACTCAACCCTCAGAGTCTTCCTTCCCGGAACCTCTGAACTCAAGTCTCGCCTCGCGCAACTTCAGTTCGCCGTCTTCCCTCCCGTTCGACTTCACGTCGACCATCACGGCTTCTCAACAGTCATCATGGCTTTCTTCACCAGCTCCCCACGCCTCCCGGCAACCACAACATACGAGTCAACAAGCATTCGCCCATCCGCAGTCGGACTTCGTGCTCTACGATCAACCTCAGGTCTCCCAGCGGCCTCTGCGAGCACCGAGCGCGCCTCAGCCTGGGCATACGTTTAACAACGGCCAGCACTTCTACGCAAATTCTGCCCCGTCATCTACTACAGAATTCCAACAGCCACGGTTACGCCAACGTCCTCCGGTTCCACTGTTCCCCAGCTCTAGCAACAACATTCCTCAACTGCACAACGTCTCAAACATGGCAGGTACGACGCACGCTTTCCCCGCTCTCGATCGCGAGCTCACGTTCCCCGCAGACTTGAACAGCAACAACTCCTTCGACTCGGGCGCAAGCCTGATGTCCAACTTCAACAACGGAGGCTTTTCTATGGACCAGGTGTCCGCATTCACGGCGATCAACGATCCTTCCGTTGCCGCCGGGTCTACGCGCACCGTGTCCCCCAAGGACATCTTCAATGATGGCTTTGGGTCTGCACCCCCTTCTACGGCGTTCACAAACTTAACTTCCCCTGATATCGGTGATTCCCCCTTCATCAACGATAGCTTCGAGTGCTCCCCGATGTTCAACGGCGAGCCTGTTATTTCCGACACGAGCGACTGGTTCTCCCTGTTCCCCGAGCAGGAGACCAAGATTCCTGATACTGTCTATGCACCTGCTGTCTCCATGCCCATGGACCGCACTATCAGCAGCCAGTCTATGGAGCGATCTGGTTCTTCAAGCACCGGCTCGCCCCTCGTTCTGGACAAGTACTCTCGACGCCAGTCATCTGTCACCAACTCACCTGCAACAAACGGCATCAGCAAGTCTCGTCGGCGCAAGGGTCCTCTGCCCAGCATCACCGTCGACCCTAGCGACAAGATCGCTCTGAAGCGCGCACGCAATACCCTTGCTGCTCGTGAGTCGCGACAACGGAAGTTTGACCATGTCAGCACCCTCGAGGCTCGCAACTCTGAGCTCGAAGCTGAGGTCGAAAAGTGGAAGAGCATTGCTATGGCTCATGGATACAGCGGACAATGAATGTCCTCGTCTCTCTCATATGGTTCCCGGTGGTCGTAAGGAGCTGGTGAAGAAACCAGCCTTGCCTTTCGGCAAAAGTTTTCCTATCCGTGTTGTTTCCCGCGGTATTTCCTTTCGCTTCTGTCGCCTCCCCGTCACTGGATGGGTGGTGTTTTCGCGCTTCTGTCCTTATGTTTCATCGCCGGTGTGCAGTCTCCCCCTTGTGGTTTTCGATTGACTCCGCCTGGTGCAGGTGGTAATGTGGTGTTGTTCGTTTCTGATGCACTCATAGTTGCGGAGAGCTTTCGTGCTGAAGTCTCCGGGATAGTCTCCTTATATATACATTTACACGATTCACGAATGACTCTTTGCCGCAGTGACTCTTGTGATGTTGTATGACTCAGCCTTGGCCAACTCAGACTGTGGCGATAGTGACTGTTGCCTATGACTCCCACTAACGCATGCAGATTAGAGTTGTACTCAAAATCGGTTACCAGTGCTGTGATTCTGACTATTTGAAGTCGTGCATAAAGCCTTAGCCTCAGTCGCCCACAAACTCAACCACTTGGTATCCGCCCTTTTCCCGAATGCTAGCTGCTTGCATGCTAGTTTCCATATCGCATGACCATCCCCGGCTTTGTAGCCACGTCAAGACTGCCTAGATCCACAGCGGATCTACGTCAACATCCTCAACTTCACCACCTCCAGCCTTGCCTGCAGCCCCGCCTTCTTTGTGTGCTTCCTTGCGCAGCTCGACAACGCTACCCACTGGCTTGCGTCCCGTAACGAGCATCGAGATGTGGTAGAGTAGGTCGTCAGGGCCTAAGACTTTGAGGTTCTTGCCCTCTACGGCCTTGTCGTCTGCTGGTAGGAGCTCGTCGTTGTACAGGACGAAGTCGCCTAAGACGTGGCTACCTGCCTCGTCATCCTCGTCCCCTTGATCTTTCGGACCCCAAACCTCAAGGTCCAGCTGGGTGAGCAGGTTGGGTAGATTCTTCAGAATCATGCTTGAGTCCTGCTTGCTGTTGAACGTGTCCTTCGTCAAGAGAGTTATGTGACGAATCCATGGGCTAGGTTGACCCCGGCGCTTCACACGCCCAACCTCCTGAGCCCTGATTGATTCGTTCGGCGGGGGTTCGTATTCGATAGTAGTACGGCACATTGTCTGCATATTCAAACCCGAGCAAGACACCAGATAGGAGCAGATGAGTACCGCTACTAAGTGAGGGTCGTTGTTGAAGTCATTCAAGATTTTATCTTGCTCGGTCTGACTCAGATCGGTGCGGAGTTGGAACGCGGAGAATTTAAGGAGCAGTAGGACCTGTAGCCACGTATTAGCCTCTGTCTACCACACAGTTGCAACGAACAAAGCTTACCTGTTGGAGCCATTCGGCCTGAGCCGGATTGCTCACCCAAATCAAGACCTTTTCCTGCCTAAGCACCACAATTTCGGCGAGGATTCCCAAAAGCTTCCTCAGTTTAGGCGCTCCCTGGCAATGCCAATGAAGAATCTGCTGGACGTCTGCTTCGATGTGTGTGTGCTTGTCGACCGGAATTTGCTGATCAATGGGCACACGCAGGCGCTTTTGGCCTGAGCGCATATCTTTGAGTATGGTGAGAGCCGTCATCTTTTTCTTGCGCTTAGCGGCCAACTTTGCGGCTTTGTAGCTGTCGTCAAGGAGGTATTTGAACCCAAGCCACGAGCTCAGTAGGCATAGCTTTCTGTAAGTCGTGGTGTTCCACTCCACGTTCTTCTTCGAAGCTGTCTTTGCGAAGAGCGTCTCTGAGGTCTTCGCTACCGCTGCATCGTAAAATGCTCGTTCGGCTGCATTGAACTCACAGTCGTACACCAAACGCTGCACAGCGGGAAGAGCGGCTCGCAGGGGTACACCGTTGATCTCGGAGGAATGAGTGCGGCGGAGCATAATCTTCCTTAGGACTTGTGACATCTTGGATCCCTGCTCAGCCATTGTAGGCGATACTATGGGGTTGAAGATGTACTTTACCATGGCCTCCTGACAGTACTTGAGAGGGGCACGCCGATCATCATCCGCCACAGTGTAGGGGTTGAACTTTATTAGAATTGAGTCGAGCGGGCAAGTGCCACCCATAGCGAAGACTGGGCTGGCTGGTTTGGCGAAGTCAGCATCGACGAAGCCGAGGGAGCGGAGGTAGTTCTCGTCTTGTAGAGCTGGGTTCTGGAGGAACTCCATCAACCCACAATACTCTTTTAGACCGTTGAACGTAGGGGTACCTGTTAGTATGTGTCTATACGTGGCGCCAAGATGGTTGATAGCCCATCCAATCTCGTCCGATTGAAGGCGAATTTGGTGACCCTCGTCGAGTATAATCCTGTGGATCATACCATACATCTGATGGGGGCAATTGACATCAATGCTCTTGTAGGAAACGCCTTCCGACGTCAGTTCTGCAGCGGCCTCTTTCTTGCTGATCCTTCGCTCTTTCGCGCGCTTGTCAACCAGCCAGTTCCATTGTACCTTTGGGCCGTGGCGAACAGCCCAGGTAGAGTAGCTGGTCAGGATGATGGTATCCGCATTGCACTCCTCACCGTTGAAAATGTCGTGGCTACGGGTGAGCCTGGCGGCCTTGCCTTTACCTTTGAGGTAGTAGACGTTGGGGTTCGCCGACTTCTTGGAAGGGCCGTAGTACACAAGGATTCTGAAGCGCTCTGTGAACTTGCAGATTTCCTCGAGCCACTGGGCAATCAGGTTTTGCGGCATAATGATTAGCGTTGGGCGCGCTTCGGGTACCTCCTCGCCATCTGCAAGCTTCTTCCGGCGTTCGTTCGAGCGGAATAGTAAGAGCCCGAGTGTTTCGAGGGTCTTTCCAAGGCCGCAATCTTCTGCGCATAGACCTCCATTTACACAGCCTTCTTCGAAGTCGACCATAGCGTTGATGCCGGTGGGTTGGTGAGCATCTAGGAAAATGTGCTTCATGAAACCTTCCATTCTTGGCTTCTCAGGGTTTGGGATACCCAGCCTGTCGCAGGCTTCCTCGTGATTCTGCCGTTGATACGCTGGGTTGTCTGTCCACTTCGTCTGTTCTCGGTAGGCTTGAATTTCCTCGGCAGTAATGGTCCTCAGCTTCGTCAGAGGTGGACCTCCGATTTCTGTGTTGTCGTTCCCTTCATTCAGCTCTTGATTGAGAGTGCTGAGTGTGGTCCCATTGATCGATTCTATCATGTCGTGAGAGTACTAAGCACAGTTAGTTAGAGATGGGTGATGATAATTTTCGTGGCTACAGCTTACCTGAAGTGCCTGTACGGCCTCTGATGCTTCAGCTTCCTGGACCTCGTTGCCTCCAAGAATGAGGACCATGTTGTGCAGGTCGACGCTATGTTGCTCTTTGCTCTCCACAAGCGACAGATTGTATCTCCAAAGGCGGCACTTGAGGTCTATTTCTGTAGCCTCAAGGCTTACAGCTTCCTCTACCATAATGGTGTACAGTTCTTGTCGGTTTTCGGCTGTTGGGGCTTCGGGTACACCTTCGGGGGCGGGCACCTCCTGCGGCCCAACTTCTTCGTGCTCTTCTTTGAGGACGATGTCCTCGGTTTCTAGCGAGAACCTCACCACCACATCGTCCTGCGCTGCATGGTTTTGCGCATCCTCGAAAGACATTCCTTTCGTGGCTACAAGAGCCTTGCGCCGCTGCTTGTGGGTACTTAGATCGAAACGTCGGTTTATCTCTTGCCAGAAGCCGTCCAAGCTGTAGCCACAGAATGACTCAACGACAGTTGTGGTGGTGGCGGCGTTGGATGGCAGATCGGAAGGCTGACCTTTGGTCCACTTAACGACAGCCATACCAAGCTGTGGATCAGGCTGCTCAGCGTCGGGCTCAGCGTCGGGCTCAGCGTCGGACTCAGCGTCGGACTGATCTGATTGAGGTTTGGCGGATCGTGCGGCGCTTGTCTTTGACTTCTTCTTCTGCGATTTAGTGGTGGTCTTGGATCCTCTGGCGCGCTCTCGCTTCGCAAACAAAACATAATGGTATGCTGTTTGGGTCAACGTCTTGTTCTCCAAGCGCGAGCCGTAGAAACACCCTTCACGATCGACCTTGTTTTCTTTAACAAGCCAGTGTGTCAGCCAGGCATGCCAATCAATCTCATCCTCGTACTCGGGGAAACGTGACTCCTTGTCAAACCTCCTGCAGAGGTAGGGGTACGAAGTCAGTATATGTCTCACATGCACTTCGTACAGTCAGAACTTACCTGCGACCGTTTTTCTCTCCTTCTCTGATCCAGGCATACAGATTGTCGAAGTCGGCGACTTTCTTTCCAGGCCTGAAGAGGTCGGTGTTGAGAAACTTGCTGACAAAGATATCCCAATACGGCTTAACAAACGATGATTGCCGCCATTCCTCGAATGCTGCCTCCGTGTCAAAGCAACCGAAAGAGGCGATGACCTTGCTCTTGTCCTCGTATGGCCTGCGCTTACGCTGTCGCTTCTTAGAAGAGGAGGAGCCGCCTCTCGCCATTCTAGCTAGTCCTGGCTGTGAGCTTGCAGGAGATGCCCAGGTGTGCGGTGGCTACTTGTGAGGAAGCACTGCTCGATGTGCGCGAAGTTGCCCAGGTGTGCGGTGGCTACTTGTGAGGAAGCACTGCTCGATGTGCGCGAAGTTGCCCAGGTGTGCGGTGGCTACCTGTGTGAGGAAGGTGTCGTTGAACGGTAGTCAGCTACCTGTGAGGAAGGTGTCGTTGAAGAGTAGTCACTGCTCGCGCGAAGATTTGCGGTGGCTGCCTGCGGTAAAAGCGGTCTGTGCCCTGCAAACGAGGCAGTGTTTGCACCACAACACTGCGATGACGTAGCCGTGTAGAGCTTCGAGCCAGCTTCACCGTGAGTTAATCTTTCCCGGGCGGTGGCCGCCGATTTATCACGCTCTGTTACTATATGAAACGTCTCACGTGATTCAAGAAAACCTTGGAAGTACTGAACACTGTGGAGCCTACTTTGATGTCAGGCTACCTTATTTGGATGTTTACGTATTGATGTAGGCTCTAGGGTGTTCAGAATATTCCTTGAATGCGCAGCTTCGGATAGCCTGTGTCATGGCGTTGGAGAATTGCTTGAGTACCTAACGATAGGTATCGTCGGCTTTGGGAACTGTGACTTGCATTTCTTCCGGAAGACCCTTACGGATCTGGGTTGCTCACAGATCTCTCAGAATTCGGCGAGCATCGCCATTCTTTTCACGGAACTCATTTAGTTTCTTAATCTTGTAGTCTAGCTAATAAGCGAATCTAAGCTATGACGTTAATAGGCATAGTTTTCGGTATGTCGTGGTGCTCCAGGTGACAGCGGATCCGCTCTTGCGAAAGAGAACAGACGAACTATCCGCATACGCTGCGTCGTATTGTTGACGTTCCTGAGGGCTATACTCGCATTCGAACACCATGCGTTGGACGCTTGGCAGATCTTTGTCGAGTCTTCTTCCGTTCAGTGTGGATGCGTAGCTTCTCCGGACCATGAGACCCTTGAAAGCATTGATGATGCGAGCGCCTTGTTCCGTGCTGGTGATACCCTTACGCTTCTTGGGGAAGGCCCAAACATTGAGAGCCTCCTGGCTGAACTTGAGAATAGCTATTGGATCGGTGGCTGTGATGTCCGTGATCTCGGAGAGCGGCGGGCCTGCGGGCATGTCTGGATCGTCGTCATGGTCGATCTCTGAGTCTCTGGGGTTGCGATCGGATAGTAAGTTGCTGAGTTCGTTGAGTTGATGGGTGTACTGTGGTAGGTTAGCAAAGGTGAAGTCAAAGGTGAGAGAAGCTACCGTTAAACTTACTCTGATAGCTTGCTCGGCATGTCTCCCTTCATGCCCTCTCTCACCTATGTTCAGAGTGATGTGCTTGACCGGAACGTCTCGGAGGCTCTTGGACTCAGACTTCATCAAGTGATAATTCCACAGGCTGACTTTCATATCGAACTTGTTGGCGTGTTTATCCGAAGCCTCTGACACTAAGGTTCTATTCACGATAATAATAGAAGCGGGCTGACGCGACTCTGCTGCTGTGGTCAAAGGGAAGCGGTAGCTGGTACTGCTCTTGCATAGATCAAACGACGAGGTTCTTCAATACCTCGTCGAAAGCCTCCCAGTTTCAAAGTACGGTGACGGAGACATTCATGTTTTGTGTTTCGTACGTAACGCCAGAAAGCACCCTGGAGGTACTCGCTGATATTCCCGTTGATGCGCTCATGTCAACATGGAGTATGTATACGCCTGGAGTACACACGAAGGCGCAGACAAAAAGGAACAGACTCTTTGTATCTGCCTAGGTGTCTCCCCAAGAAAACTGTTGTCATACGCAGGTGCTGGGATATATCGCGTAACAGCCTTATAATAGCTGTGCATTGCTGTGGATTTGTCAGAGTAGCTCTCTAAACGTCTGTTATACTAAGCGAAGTTTTATACCGCGTGGCAGCGTCGTAGCAGCTTTAGGCTTCCCCTCCACGGGTCCGCTCAGCCATATACAAGCATTATACCAGCGGATTAGTAGTTAGGTAGGGCACTAGATAGAGATACCTAAGCTCATCACATCCCCCAAAGGAATGGCAAGCTGGGACAGCAAGCATCCATGATGGCTTGCCAATCGTCGGAAGGGCAATCCTTGCGCATCACGTCGCCAGGGCCGCGTCACCACCTACCAACATATCGGCTGTACTACACAGCTGCTCAAACTGCTCAACAAGACAGCTCCCGTCACTAGGAATAAACAAGAGTATGTCCCAGGACAATCTACATCAGCGCCTTGCCTTCCATCGAGCTTTCAAGTTTACTATGGCCATCACAGGCGACATACAGGCAGCGAATGAGGCCGGCATCAAGCCTGTGTTGATCTCCGTGGGTCTGGATGGCTGGGCCTGCGACGTGAGGATGCTTTTGCCGTAGCTACAGACCTCAGCACTCCAGTTCGAGTTAGTAATCCACCTCCAAAAGCTTCAGTACGGCATGACGAATCGCTTCTCCGAGGTACATGGTGACATTTACTGGTGGACATACCAAACTCAATCAATTCTGGAGGCCCTGGAGAGAAGCTCTGGCCGACGAGCTTATGGCAGCATGGAAGCTCCTCCAATCCGGAAAGGACGTCTCCTTCGGCGTGACATGCGGCCGAAACTTCGTCAACACAGCCTCGCGTTTTCCGACCAAGGGCAGACTTCATTAGCGCCTCTCATTCCACCGGGCCTTCAAGTTCAGTGTGCGCGGCCGCCCCACATGCAAAAAAAAAAATTCATCAACAAAGAACTGCAAAAACATACAACAGCGGGGATTCGCTAGTGGTCACCCACCTAACTACTAATCCGCCGGTACAATGCTTGTATATGGCTGAGCGGACGGGAAGCCTAATTCTCATTGTCCTATGGTCGTATGTGAAGGAATTGGCATTTCTAAAGCTCATATTGTGAGTGCAACGACGAGCACTTGTCACAGGCGATCGCGAGGAACTCCTTCCAATCATATGGTCGTATGTGGAAGGACAGGTGGGTGGTGGTGTATATGACAGAGTATTCGAGTCCTTGTAGGCGTCGGGATTTCAATGGTAAAGTGGTACCTGAGATTGTGCCTCCTCACTCACCATAGTAGTCTATAGAGCATGAACAAAGCTAATTTGAGAATAGCTACAAGGAATGTAATGATGCAAAGCCGTCCTGCCCCTGCCGTGATCTCTACCTCTATACCATCTATATGTATCCCCCTCTTGCCTAACAACCACCACCCCAACGACCCTCTAACACTGCACCCCAAACTTCCTTAGAGTCTCCTTACCCGTCGTAATCTTCATACCAATCCTACCCACAAGTTAGCGTCCAACACATCACACATCGCAGAAACCATCGACATACCTAGCATCCAAATCAAACCCACCCATCTTCGTAACCTCATCCAACCAATCCTTACACTGCACCAGCATCTGCGGATTCTTCTCCGGATGCCCATCCGCATCAGCCTCGCGCCAGATATTCGCGGCCATCTCGTAGCGCGCACAAGGCGCAGTCCAGTTATCTTTGAAGTTACCTGTGATGAGTAGTTTGTCAACAGGCAACGCTTCTTTCTCTAGGATGGCCTTGGCTTCAGCTGTTTGGTCCATGTTACGGAGGGTAGCAGCGCGCAAGACGTGGAGAATAGATTTCTCGTCGACGCCCTCCTTGTCCCAGTGTGGGTTGGCTGGTGATTCGCTCCAGGCCAGGTTGGCCAGGGAGACTTGGAGGTGGTCGTCTCGCATGCGCTTGTATCCGTTCCAGAAGTAGATCATTTCCTCGAGTGGAGAGACGCCGACGGCGTCGACGATGTCGCAGTTCCATTCCTTGGCGCGTGCTTCCCATTTTTGGATCTTGCGTGCGACGAAGATGTCGAAGGGGAGTTGGCGGGCCATGAACTTCTTCTTTCCGACGTTTGGCATGACTTTCTTCATGTACTCCTCTGCCTTGGTACCGTATTCCTTCGCTTTGGTCGGGTCGGTCGTCTTATGCTTTCGGTAGAGTTCGACGTATGAGGCGGCGATGATGTGGTAGTACAGCGCGTGGGACCAGTTGTTGAGGCCAATGCACTTCTCGAAAGCGAAAGCGGTAGCTTCGTAGTCGTGCATGTACATGTTGTTCAAACTGCGTTCAAACCACGTGAGCGCTTCAAGCTGTTTTAGCTTTGACTCGCCCACTTCGTGCATGAACTGAACAGCCTCTTCCAACTTCTTCTCGGAGGCGAGCATCCTGGACTCCTCAAGTAGCCAGAGATGACTCTTGGGGTACCTTGCGCGCATGTAGCGGAGCAAAGCCAGACACCGTTCCTTTGGGTATGCTCCCTCGCCCTTCGTAGGAAGTATATCGCAGAAGTTGGTGAAGCCATTGATATATCCCATCAGAACAACTCCAGCCATGGCACCGTGAATGTTGTGGAATTTAGTCGCTTGCCACAACATTCGCATTCCTCTCTCCCTATCGCCCTTGAAGCCAACGATCTTCAGCAATCCAGCAAAAGACGGCGGGATGAACGAGAGAATGAGTAACAACATGCCGAAACAAAAGTTGGATCCGGAGAGGATGAAGACATCGACTGGGTGGTTACTGAACGACGCGATGTCTGCATCGGCATCCCCCTCATCGTTCAAGGTAAGCTTCTCGAAGTATTCGATAGCGTCTGGTAGCGAGTTGGATGGGTTTTCGTTCGTGATAGGAAGCCCTGGTGCCGAACTTGCCGCGACATCCACCTTCTTTTGAGCATTGTCTAGCTCGACAGTAGCACCCTTGCCAGCGGCGACGTTCAGATGCCCCATGTATTCCACAGGCGTTTCACCACCGGTGTGATCTTCTGGAGCGTCCACGAAGTCGACGTCGTCATCATCGTCCTCTGTGGCCTTCTTCGCGGCCGGTCCAGTCACTGTAGTTGTCTGCTTCAGACTAGAAGTCGACGCTGCAGCGGACGGCCCGCTAGACGTAGGACCCTGAGAGCTCTTCAGAGCATTGCTTGCCCCATTTGATCGAACCGAGCCCTTGGAAGAGGGGCGCGATCCCACCGAGTTGACGCTACTCGTGCTCCTCTCTGCCAGAAACTTTTTCTCATTCTCCATCACACCCTCCAGCGCAAGGTATGCTTTTCTTAATTTGTAGAAACTCTTGATGGCCTCCGTCAAGCTCTCGTTGAGCACACCGACAACGGCACTCATCAGCTGTGCCTCTGCCTGACATACCGCGTACTCGGTGCCTGGAGGGTATATAGGCGATTTATACGCGTTCGGATCTTTGCTAACACGGCGTTGGTGTTCGTAAGCGGAGTTCTCGGCCACTGATAGGGCATTGGCAGCTGTCGACCATGTCAGTCACTGCATCTCCTTGACATCATGTTGAATATGCGATCAGACCTTCGCGTACGATTTCCGGCTCGAAACCCAACGTCGCCCGTATGAAGACACACACACCCGCTCCGAGCTACACGATATAAGACTAGAACCGAAGTATGGGCCCGAGGGCTAGAAGGTAGGTGTGTACCTGGTGGAATGGACTGGATCCTTTGCTAAGGTGTGCTTCGGCGCTTTCGATATCATCGGCCATGATATAGGTGACGGCTGTGCTCGCGTGTGATTAGACTTGTCTGCGCCACTGTATTGGGTGGAGTTCGTACCGCTCATGGCATCCTCAACTGTGTTGTATTAGTACCTGCCTGACCTATGCATGCTTTTGAACTTACTCTGTGCCATTTCGCTCAAGGAATCTAAGCTCTTCGAATGCCCAGGCGTATGGCCCTTGAGCCAACCGCCGACTTTGAACATGCTGGATAAATAATCCCGCGCCGCGGAAAGACTGGTCGAAAAAAGGTTAACCAGAAGAGGCCGAGAAAGAGAGACACGAGAAAGATCGAATGAAGAGATGTAGTAAGTATATTCAAATCTCAGCGTGAAGCGGATACGCCAGCTAAGACACTGAGCGCGTGTCTAGACACCTACTAAAGCCCACCAGACGGGCGGTGCTTACAGCTTCGTCCGGCTACTCGGAGCTAAAGTACGTGTACGTCATGTTCATTATCCGTACTTTACCCTCCAATGCACTCCAGGTTTGGCTTGAAAAGAGTAGATGAGGTACGAGGGCGATAATAGAACACCGCCATGCATCACATGGAACTTTCTCGGAGCCAAGCTGCAACCTCGACGGACTCGTACCCCGCGAACCCAGTTGCCAGGTGCACCACGTGACGTCGCGCTAAGCCTTGCGGACAATCGCCGCCGCCGCTCCTCCGCTGTTAGAGCCGCATCACCAAAGCTCACCAAAGCCACAACACTGCGCAATCACAACTCGACTCACCCAGCCGTACCACAATACATCGCCGATCGCATCTCCCGAAACCGCCGCAATGTCCGGCTCAGCACAAGGCAGCAGCGATATGAAGAAGGCCGTCGTCAGCGACTCCAAGAACGGCGAGCAACCACTGGCGCCCGAGAAGAAGCCCGCAACACAGCTAGAGGAGGATGACGAGTTTGAGGACTTTCCTGTAGAGGGTACGTTGGAATGGTTGAAGGGGGATGCATCAAGCTAACATGTCTGCAGACTGGACTGAGGAAGAGACACAGATCCCCAACGGCAATACACATCTCTGGGAAGAGAGCTGGGACGATGATGACACGAATGACGACTTTGCGGTTCAGCTGAGGTAGGACACTTATCTACTGGAAATGTATAGGTGCTAACAATAACCAGGGAGGAGCTTAAGAAGCTGGGCAAATGAGCGATACCTATAGTCGACACGAACGAGACGCGATTCGAACGGAAGACATGACGACTCTTCGAACGAATAAGGATATGGCAAGCTCGAGACACATGCATGGTTGAGAAAGTGAGCCCAAAGACTCCACGCATCACGTCCATAGGCCACGAGGTGGAATGCGGTATCTTTATTGAACCGAAAAGAGCTATAGCTACAATCATAACTTCGAAGATATACCTTCCCTCATCTTGAGCTGCCGTTCACTTCTATGAGTGACTGGTTTACTTACTTGACAGTGCGGATACACCGGGCAGGTCCTTGCCCTCGAGCAGCTCGAGCGACGCACCACCACCAGTCGAGACGTGGGACAGCTTGTCTTCTACGCCGTACTTGGCAGCCACAGTAGCTGTGTCACCACCACCGATGATGACAATCTTGCCGCTCTGCGCAGCATCAACAGCAGCATCGAGTGTCGCCTTTGTGCCCTTGGCGAACTTCTCAAACTCGAATACACCGGCGGGACCGTTCCAGAGGATGGTTTGCGCCTCGCCAATGGCCTCCTTGTACAGCTTGATGGACTTGTCACCACAGTCGAGACCCATCCAGCCATCTGGAATGCCGTCTTTGTCCTCAGCGTAGCCAGTGTTGGCATCCTTGTCGAACTTGTCGGCGGTGATGTAGTCAACGGGCAGGACAATCTTGACGTTGTTCTTCTTTGCCTTCTCAACAAGGTCCTTGACGGTCTTGCTGCCGGCCTCGTCGAACAAGCTGTCGCCGATCTTGACGCCCTCGAGCGTCTTCTTGAAGGTGAATGACATGCCTCCGCAGATGATGAGGCTGTTGACCTTACCGAGCAGGTTGTCGATCAGCTGAATCTTGTCGGAGACCTTGGCACCACCGAGGATGGCGAGGAAAGGGCGCTTGGGCTCCTCGAGCGCTTGCGCAAAGTAGTCGAGCTCCTTCTTGACAAGGAAACCAGATGCCTTTTGTGGGAGGTCGACGCCGACCATGGAGCTGTGTGCGCGGTGGGCAGTGCCAAAGGCATCGTCTGTAACCCGTCAGTATGCTACTTGTACAAATCGCCGAAGACACTCACTGATGTAAATGTCACCAAGAGCAGTCAGGCCCTTCCTGAACTCCTCAACCTTGCTCTTGTCAACCTTCTGCTTCTTGCCCTCGTCATCCTTGTAGCTGCCCTCCTCCTCGGCATGGAAGCGCAGGTTCTCCAGTAGGATGACCTGGCCGCCGCTAGCACCGTTAACGGTGTCCTCGACCGACTTGCCGACGCAGTCGTCTGTGAAGGTCACGCTCTTGCCGAGGAGCTTCTCGAGTTCGGGAACAACCGGCTTGAGACTGTACTTTGCGTTTGGCTTTCCGTCTGGGCGGCCGAGATGCGACATGAGGATGACGGTCTTGGCACCATGGTCGACAGCGTGCTTGATTGTGGGGAGAGCGCCGACTATGCGCTGGTTGTTGGTGATGTTCTTGTCGGAGTCGAGAGGGACGTTGAAGTCGACCTGGTGTGTCGCGGTTAGATTTGTATTCGTGCTTCACACATAAGTCCTGGATATACTCACTCGGATGAGGACGCGCTTGCCCTTGAGGTCGACGTCGGCGATTGACAGCTTGTTAGAGAGAGACATGGTGGGTGTATAGTAGTACTGTGATGGTGTGAGTTTAATGAAGTCTTAGATGTATCAACCAAAGCATACAGCTGCCAGCTATATACCTCAGGTAAAGGTCCACTTACGTCAATGAGTTGGAGAAAGGAAGAAGCGTGGGAGGCGTTCAATGTTTGTTGTCGAGCTTCAGATCGTCATGGGCAGGCTTGGTGGGGTGTAGCGGGGCAATCCACGGGTTCTCCTGCATGCAAAGCTTCGCGCTCCTTATCGAACCACAAAAAAGCAAGTTGACGTGACCGGACTAGAGAAATTAGCTGAGGTAAAACACATTTTGCTGCCCGCGCGTCTTGGGGCTTGACAAAGTGGGCAGCCAAGGTCGACATCCCCCGCGGCCGAGAGTACTCAGTGGTGTTGGGGTATCGTTGCAACGCGTCTTGCATGATCTCTCCACATGAAGAGACTTGGTAAAACACACAATCCAAGCATACACGCAAGGCGAACAATATTTGTGCATGATGATAGTTTCATTCTGTATCAAATTCAAGACTGTACATAACACATCGACCGTATCAAAGTCAACTAACCTGACGCCGTGCAAATGCCCAACCAAACATGCTAACGCGCGAGACGCTCAAGGGGAATCACCCGATGCCACCATGACCCGAACTTATGTGTACGTATGATATTTAAACATGGGAATTCGTTCGCATAATTTGATAGGCTTAGGCTTCGTCGGCCGAGTTCGTCAAAGAGAGGTAAGCTGTCCAAGCAATACCCACGGTAGATACAAATGGCTGGCATATGTTAGTCGCTGGACTTACAACCTGAAGCAAAGAACTTACAATCTGGAATTGGATGGGCATAACTCGGAAGTTGATGAGCTGCACAGCCGGCCAGACCATGTAGTTGGCCTTGAGCGCAGGCACGTATACGTCCTGGAACTTGCGCTGCACAGCACGCTTACCACCACCCTCGGCAACAGTCATGAAGGTGAAAAAGGCAGCCAGACCAGCTGGGGCGAACAGGAACTGATCAAACGCCACGCGCTTGAGTGCTGGCAACCATGTCGCAGTCTTTGAAACGGGGAAAGTCCTGGACAGGAAGCCGAACCACCTGTGCTGGATCGGCGACATGAGGAAACCGTAGGACATGAATCTCGTGGTTCGCTCGAAATCAAAAGGCGGGGGGAGTATCTTCGAGTCGGGGATAAGGTCGTTCTCGTTGAACGGGTTCCGTCTGTCGAGCTCGTGGATTTCGATCGCCAGGAAGTCGTCCTTGCCTGGGCCGCCCTTCTTGCGTACTGCGCGCTCCCGCACGGCGGTGAGCGTCTGGGCTACTGTGTCTGCGATACCACCCAATACCTGCACATGGTGTTAGCCTCCCTATTTCGTCATGTCTGAGATATGTCGGGTTCGGCGCAGAGGTCGCAATATGCGGTGTGGCGGTCGCGCGACATGCCACTCGATGCGCATGGCGTTTATAGCAAGGGGAAACGTACGGCGTTGGTGATCATCGTGGTGAGAACTGGACGCGCCGCATAGTACTGGTTGTACTTGCGCGTGAGCATGCTGACGGCCGCCATTTGGAGCAGGAATACTATTGAATGCAGCAGCGGCTGGAAATAATTAGTCGACCATCAAATAGTATCAGGGCGGGTGGCTCACAATCTTCCCGTAAATCCAGCGGCTGTTTAGCTGGTAAAGCAGTCTGTGTCTGGTGCTGTTCATGTTTAGTATGGGTCCTGTGAAAAGCTCTAGGTGTAGCGTTGCTCGAAGATCGCGATGACGTTGATGAAACGTAGCCGCAGGCCCGTGTGCGGCTATAAGTGGTCCTATCTGTTGCGGCTCAAAAGCGCGATAAGGAAATAGGGCAGGCGACAATACTATCGTGATTAAGAGCGGTTTGTGGTAGGAAGTGTAGCAGAGGCATGCGATGCGCAGCCGCAGCCCAGGGTTCAGTGCGGAGGTGCTGCAACAGTGGCGAGAGTTTCACGCCGGGACCAATGACGAGTTTCAGACATCAAGCGACGGCTGGCATCAGCCTAGTTCCGCGCGCCTATGGCTCGTAATATCGAGCTATGTCCAAGACGTAAGGTTGGGAGCCCGGATGTCTAGCACTTTGTCGTGGACCAAATCCGGTGGTGGCATCTGTGCTCCACTCTGCTGAGCGCCTGCTGAGCTCCACAGTGTGTCTCGGCGTCACAAGCACGACCCGTCCATGGTCTACTACAAGTAACGGCGCAACATAAAAAGGGGGACACTATCTGCATCGCACGCTTCATTGACTAAAGATAGTCTAAGCTACGGGAGGTATTGCGAGCTCACGAGGCTACAGCAACAATACTTGGCAAATCATGAATATCGACAGCTTCGTTGCTGACCAGATCGACTACTCGTATCGATTCCACGAACAATACTCCTGCCGAAAGCGCAAGAAACTTGAGGTCGGCCGTGTAGCAGGAGCCGGGTGAGAGTTGCCTGAGCACGTTAGCCATTCGTTCTGTGAGCTTCTGCTTACTCCGACTTACCCGAGCCGTATGTCGGTTGTCAAGCAGACAAAGTCCGCTGTATCGGTCCTCGCACTCTTTTGCTTAGCGTACACGACATTTTCGTCAACGACCGCCGTCCCAAACAACTCTTTCTTGTCCGCTCGAGGTCCGCCTACCGAAGAGACGGATGGGTGTGATTTGTGCTTCCCTGAGTCTCTCGGTCTTTTCGCGATGACCAGAACTGCCAGCCTTCGCGTTTTGTCCGATCGGTTGACTATAAACACATCCCACGTGAAGATCTCGCCAACCTTGACACTGGGCGGCCCAGACACTGTCAGAGTGACATTGACGTCGTTGTTTGAAGCATCCTGTTCGGGTGGATCTTGGGCATCTTGAGTGACAAGGGCGTCGGGATTGGCTGCGTTCGCGTTCTGTGTTGTAGAGCTACTCGGCCGACTAGTCTTGGCCAAGCTGAGCGCCTGTTCTGACGGAAAGTCAACGGGTGTCTTCCACTCGATAGCAATGTCTGGGTGGCAATGATCGGACATTGTAACATTGGCCTCCACATTCAAGGTCAAGTAGTGACCCTTACTCCCGAGTGCTGGTGTTCCATCGGTACCGATATCAGGCCGTATCTTGTATAGAAACGTCAGCTGGTCACCAGGTTTGTGGCTCGTCGTGGTATCTAGCTCGTCGTTCAACTCTTGAACCCTGCCTCCATGCAGACCAAGGCTGACCTTCTTGATTCTGACGTCGTAGGTAGCGAATTGGGCGACTTCCAGATCCAGAGAGGCCATCAAAGACAAGTCGCTTATTGATGCCTGAATCCTCGAATAACGTATCCTCCATATCAAAGGCGGCAGCACACGAAATAGTGGTCTTTGTCCGTTTCGAATCGGTCGGGCCATTTCTTTTGCAGCAGGGGCAGTCGGAGTGACCTTGCTGATACGCATTGCTGAGAGTCGTGGATGGACACCAACAAGAGCGGGATCATTCTCGAATGACTGCAACAGATTCAATGGTGTTGGCACGCCGCTTGGAAGATAATCATCCTCCGACGCGTCTTTTGGGGGCTTTTCTTCTGGCTTAAAAGATGCTGTGGGTTGGAAGTATACGGCGGGCTTGTGAAATCTGCCTTGTGGGCGAGCTGCTACCCATTAGACACGATGTATGATGAACCGACTGGTAAGCTCACCTATGAAAACATCCACCTTCCAGATAACATAGGTATGAGCACTATCCCCTTCACCATGATTGACAACCGTAGGTTCATCTGTGTGATTGATGGTACCTGAGAAGATGACTTCTTTGGGTGGCGTAGCTTTTGGATCTTGATCAGACGGAGGAACCGTACTGAATGCAAAAGCCTCGACGTTGATCACCAGTCTTGCAAGATACGACTTCAAGGTCGCTTCGTCTAACAGCGGTGTTTGGAAAACAACGTATACGGCTAAAAGTTCATCTAAAGGCCTGTGCATGAGTAAGAGACGTGCTGATTATATGGAGTTGTTGGAGACGTACCGAGAAGTAGCACATTTCGTTGTGCTAGGAACGGCAATATAGACCCATTGTCGTCTGCTGCACCATCCCAAGAGTCGATCTCGCTCTTGATGTCGATGTCGGAACTCGCAGGCACCACAGCTTCCAGCACTGAGCTCTCGGCAAACTCGAGGCTCCTGCGTGGTATCACCTCATCGTCTGCCATGATTTCCACAGGACTATCGAGGTGAAGGTAGATGTGAAGGAACACGTGAATGTGGTGCCTGAACTAGGGGTCCTGCTGTCGCGCTACCCAAACCGTCCGTGCGCCAACAAGTTCCACAACTTCTTTGCAGGCAAGCGTTCTGACTTTACCCATCCCCACGCGCAACCATCGACAACCGGCGCAATGAACGGCCCACCCTACGCGCCGCCAATGGCTCAAGCTTCTGTATGGTCAGTCGCGACAGCAGCCGATGGCAAGGAGTACTACTTCAACAAAGCCACCAACCAGACCACGTGGGAAAAGCCCGACGAGCTCAAGGACGATGTAGAGGTACTTGATCTCATGATCATTCGACAGCGAGACAATACTAACGCTAAAAAGCGCGCAATTCCCGGCACCGGCTGGACTGCGCACGTAGCAGGCGGCAGACGATACTACGCAAAGACTGGCACGAGCGAGACCACGTGGGAGATTCCCGAAGTCGTCCAGAAGAAAATCGACGAGTACAGGCAGAGCTTGCAGAATCAGCGCCCGCCCCCTGCCGGTCCTGCGGGATGGCCAACGGGACCAGCCTCGAACGCGCCTTCGTACGACAACAGACGCCCCGAACGCGACGAGTACCGCCCCGAACGACACGACCGCCGCGATGACCGTGACCGTGATCGCGAGCGCGACCGGGAATCTGGCTTTGGCGGTGACCGCCCCAACATCAGCTTCACGACCGGCACCGAGCTGCAGTTTTCTACTCCGCAGGAAGCCGAGGCTGCTTTCATGAAGGTGCTCAGGCAGATGAAGGTGCAGCCCGACTGGACCTGGCAGCAGGCCGTCCGCGCCGGTATCCACGATCCCAACTGGCGCGCCATTCCCGAGCCGGAGAAGCGCGAGGAGGCCTTCAAGAAGTACTGCGAAGACTTGCGCGCCCAGGAGAAGCATAAGGAGCAGGATCGCCAGGCCAAGCTACGGTCCGACTTCACCGCCATGCTGCGCTCGCACCCCGAGATCAAGTACTACACACGCTGGAAGACTGCTCTGCCCATCATCGAAGAGGAAACCATCTTCCGCTCAGCCAAGGACGACAACGAGAGAAGGGCTCTGTTCGAAGAGTACATCATCTCCTTGAAGAAGGCGCACGAAGAGGAAGAGGCAGAGAGCAGGCGTTCTGCACTCGACGAGGTCATGGGTCTGCTGAAGGGCTTGGACCTGGAGCCGTTCACGCGTTGGCAGGCAGCTGAAGAAAAGTTGGAGCAGAACAACGAGTTCAACAGCGAGAAGTTCGAAACTCTCACTCGAATGGACGTCTTGAACCAGTTCGAGAAGCACATCAGGCAGCTCCAGCGCGAACACAACGACAAAGTCCAAGCCGAGCGACGCAAGAAGCACCGCGTCGAGCGCAAGAACCGTGATGCGTTCCTCGAGCTTCTAGACGAGCTTAGGAGGGACGGTCTGCTTCGCGCTGGTACTAAGTGGAAGGACATTCACGGTCACATTGAGAACGAACCGCGCTACACGGCCATGCTTGGGCAGGGCGGATCCTCGCCACTCGATCTATTCCGTGATGCTCTGGAGGAGGAAGAGGGCAAGTTCCGCACCCTGCGCCGAAGGGCGCTTGATGTACTGGAGGTATGTTGAACCCCAACTCCCCACTAGAACTGGACTAACTGTGCTACTAGCAACAACGCTTCGAGGTTACCACGTCGACCCCTGTGGAAGACTTCCTTAACGTTATGCGAAAAGATCCTCGCACCGCTGATATTGACGAACAGTCCATGCATAGCATCTACAACTACGTCCTTGCAAAGGTCAAGAAGCGCGAGGAGCAAGATCGCCAAGACGAAGAGTACAATGAGCGCTCAACTGTGGACAAGCTTCGCTCAGTCATCAAGCATCTTGACCCGCCGGTGTCGCTGTCAGACACCTGGGAAGTGGTACGTCCCCGCGTTGAAAAGACAGACGAGTATCGCGCACTGAAATCAGATACCCTCCGCGAATCGGCTTTCGACAAGTTCATGTCCCGCTTGAAGGAGAAGGAGAGCGATCGCAGAGACCGAAGCAGGCGCGATGGCCGTGACCGTAGTAGGGACAGGCGTGACCGAGATCGTGAGTATCGCAATGGTCATTCTGACTCCCATCGTCGTCATCGTACACGAACCCGCTCACCTGAACATGACCCGTATGCTGCAGAGCGCCGTCGTGCGGTGCAGGACAGGGAGGCGCGCTACAGGAACAACGACAGTACAGGCTTGTCTCCTCCCCCGCGCCGTGAGCGCCGAGACGACGATCGTTACGAGCGTTCTCGTCGCAGCCCTGGCGGTGATCACTACGTCCGTGAGCGTCGCGAGCGAGAGGCCGAACGCGAGCGATCCTATGTCAGCAGGGCCGATCCTCGTGAGGCCACTGTCAGTCTGCTAGACTACGGCGACAGCGGTGGTCGCACGTCATCAGCTCGACGCCGTCGGGAAAGCGACGAGAGCTCTTCCAAACGCGATCGTGAGACAAAGGTCCGCAAAATTACGCCCCATATATATTGAGAACACGACACTAACCTCGTCACAGCGTGCTCGCTACTCTCCACGCCCTGACCGCAAGTCCAAGACGCCTGTTCCTGAGGCAGCCAGCACGATTAAGAAGGAAGAAGAAGACCGCGCCCTCCGCAGTGGAAGCGAGGAAGGTGAAATTGAGGAGGATTAGAAGTTCTCGCTGATACACCCGTCTCGTAGGATACAGACGACTCTTCACCGTCCCCAGCCAGTCAACAACTGGAACTACATGTGAGTAAGTTACGGTACCTTGTTTCTGACATTCATTCGATTACTCGGCTACGTTACCATTACACCCTTAGCTTGAGAGTATGTACCATAATCACCTCGTAGAGTGCGTTAAAAAAAATAGCCAGAATACTACCAGTCTCTATGATCTTTGAACTACCATATGTTTGATGTGCGTTCTGATATCAGCGGCAATGGTCTGCTTCGACGACGATGAAAAGTATTAATACCCAACAGTCGATGCTCATGCTGTACGAAGTGATTGCAGTCGTTGCCAATCTGCATACTCCAGACTATATTTGACTGGTATCCCAATCCGGAATTTGGTAGTCGAGTCGACACTGCAAATGCATACTGGAGTGGATTATGGCATAAACTGGGAACGAATTCTATGTTGTACGCGATGCGTGCCAGCTTGACATGATATAGTCTCCGTGCTTGTTTGATGGAGGTCGCAGCATCCGAGATCTGTACTCTGGAGCATTCATGCCTACCTGCACAGTGTCATTCGTTGTGCAGATGACCTGTGGTAACTCTGCAGACGCCAGCAATCGACGGCTTCCGGAAACTTGCCTGATTTGGCCTACATACCAAACAGCGCGCAACACCAATATCCAAGCCCTCGGAACCGAACTTCGTATGTAAGCGCAGACTGAAATATTATTTCCTTTTGTCCCTTTAGTGATGAATGCAAGTGCCTGAATGTCTCAGGCCAAGGAGCGTGGCTTGCGCCTCGATCTGGTAGTCGTCGGTTCATGACATGTCAGAAGCGTGTAATTCTGGCGAACCTCGGCTGGCCTGAAGCTACCCCGGACTCCACTTCTCCTCTCCATATACCGAGCGCAACACCATCATGTAGTCTACACGCAGCAGAGCCCCGTCGCTCGCATCTTCTACTCTACCTTCGGCTCGCTGACAACATCGCCATGTCTTCCACAGCTTTCGTCCCGTTCTCCGAACCGCCCTACATCGTCGGCCTACCATCCCCATACTACAAGGAGACGCATCTGAGGTGGCAGAAAGCGTGTCGCAAATTCGTGGATGAGCATCTTCTAGAGAATTCGCTGGCATGGGACACAGAGGAGACTGTGCCAGAGCATGTCTTTGAGACGTTCGCGAAAGCAGGCATGCTGCTACCGACGCTACCTGCCCCGTTGCCAGTGGAATGGCTGAAGAAGCTAGGAATCCATGACGTCCTGGGTGTCATCAAGGTCGAGGAATGGGATTACATTCATACCATGATCTACGCCGATGAGGTAGGAAGTCCCAACACCCGATTCGAGCGCAACTAACAGCCGCACCAGATGGCGCGAACTGGCCTCGCAGGACCGGCCGGGTCTCTTACCACAGGCATGTCTTTCGGCGTGCCGCCCATTATCAAATACGGCAGCAAACAGCTTCAAGAGCGCTACCTCCCCGAACTCCTTACCGGCAAGAAGCGAACTTGCATTGCCATTACCGAACCCGAAGCCGGATCAGACGTCGCAAACATCACAACGACCGCTACAAAGACACCCGATGGCAAACACTACATCGTCAACGGAACCAAGAAGTGGATCACCAACGGAATCTGGTCGAGCTACTCTTCAATGGCCGTCAGGACTGGCGGCCCTGGGCCTACAGGTCTCTCCATGTTGGTCGTGCCTTTGTTAGGAAACCCAGGAGTAAACATGCGCAGACTGAAGGTCGGCGGTCAAGTCAGTGCAGGAACAACCTTCATAGAACTTGACGATGTCAAAGTCCCAGTGGAGAATCTCATCGGAGAAGAGGGTATGGGCATGAAGTACATGTAAGATAACAACAGTCTCAAAACGTACACCAGCTAACGGGAAACTTCACAGCATGACCAACTTCAACCACGAACGACTCAGCATCGCCATCGGCGCAACCCGTCAAGCGCGTGTCGCCCTCTCCGCCGCAATGGAATACGTCCTCAAGCGCGAAGCCTTTGGCAAACCCCTCGTCGAGCAACCCGTCGTACGCCACCGCCTGGCGAAAGCTGGTGCGCTGCTAGAGTCCCAATGGGCATGGGTCGAGCAATTCGTATACCAAATGGTACACCTACCAAAGGCGTCAGCAGACATCGAGTTGGGTGGCCTGACCGCCATGGTCAAAGCACAGAGTGGCATCGTCCTGAACGAATGCGCACAAACGGCGCAATTGCTGTTTGGCGGTAATGGATACACGAAGAGTGGGCAGGGAGAGTTGATTGAGAGTGAGTATTGCGAGTATCGGAATTGCAGGCAGTAACTAACATGTTCTTAGGGATATACCGCGAGGTTCCGGGCATAAGGATACCAGGTGGTGCGGAAGATGTCATGCTGGACTTGGGTGTGAGACAGCTGGTCAAGAATTTCAAAAACAAGACTAAGGCGATGGAGAGGCCGAAGGGATCATCGAAGCTCTAGATGTGGTAAACATCAGCAGCATCAAGACTTAGAAGACAATCCAGTCTCATTCGAGAGCATCACCATTGGCATTGGCGTCTCGCTACAGCGTCAGACGTTCCAAGATCATTGTGTTCGAATCCAACTCTTCCGCCAGCCACTGTGTCTTACACCGCGCTCTTGGTACAACGCATTTTCCTATTCGAGTCCTATGCCGCAGTCGAAGACCCAGAGATGGGCTTTCATTCGCAACGGTAACTCGGGCTTCCCTCAGCTCTCGCTGAATGTCTCATATGCCTTTTCCCAACTTGCCACGATATCACGTCAGATAGTGAAGCCACGAGCACAGCTGATTGACATATAAACATATTGTTCCATAGACGATTGCAGTTCTACAACTATCCCCTGACACCACTTTCACATCCAAGTTTCTCTGCATCTCAAAAATGAAGTCCGTAATCATCGTCTCCGCGCTCTTTGCCGCCATCTCCCTAGCAGCGCCAGCGCCAGCTCCATCTGGCCTACCTGTTTGCCGATGCGGTCCGTCACCGATCTGCCCGCTGGAGTTGATGGCTGTACGTACAATGTTGTGCTGATGGGATATAACTGCTCCTTGCTGACGGCCTGATAGCAATGCAAATGCGAGCAGGCAACGTTGGATCGGTGCTACCCAGTGAGAGGAGAACATGGTACTTGTACAAGCGACCTTGTAAGTGACTACTCAGCCGTTCCATTGCGTTGGTATTTGTTGTTTGCGTACTTGCTGATGCTGAGCAGAAATGTGAGCTCATCTATGGTGGTGGGTCAGAGTCGTGATTGGATCGCGTTAGCTGAGATTTGGTCATGTTTGCCATGTGATACTGAGATGGAAAGCACATAGAACCGAAATACATCTTGCGGTTTCTTGCCAAATTCAGACCACCCTGTGTTTCCAGCTTGTATTCTTTTGTCGGATGAGACCATCCACGCTACTTCTAGCTGAAGCGTGAACCAGCCAGGTTACTTGCTAGTTACCGCACCGATGATGCACCGACCTTGGGATCTTCACTCCAGATTCTCAAAGTGGAGCTTAAACCTTAGTGGTTCCGTACAGTTGCTGTCCTGCAGCTTTAGTCGCCGGACATGACATAGCCTCGTTGGCTGTATTTGAGTGCCTTTTTCCGATGACCTGAGCGAAAATTGATTCCGTCCCAACGGCCGAAAGCTCGCACGAGGATTGGATGGTGAATATTAATCATGCCTGCAACGCATGCCTTTCCCAAAGATGCTGATGTGGCGGTAAGCCCCGCATCGAACAAAGGAGCTGGAGGGGGCAGTGAGATCTGACTCTCCAGTGATGACACGGTTGGTACATGCAGAGACATTGAGCCTCAGCCATCGGAGAACGCTCATGAACCAGACCATGTCGTGCGACAGTTACTTTCCCTGCAGATCATGTCGCGTGGGACCGCTAAAATGGTGTCGTTAGACGTGCGCATCAAGGCTTGACCTGGTCTTCGCTTCTTTCCAATGTAGTAGTAAGGATGATGGGTGTAATGCCCCAGATGTTTGAGTGACCGGGAAAGTCACAGGTACCGACGGGTAGGCTCGGGCTGCGGCCGCGGACGCTCGATCACGATCGCGATGCAGAGAAAAAATTGAGCGGGAGGTGCATGAGGGTGCCGAGCGTCTAGGGGCAATCTGGAAGGATGGAACGTGTGCATCACTGCAGATTGGTGGTTGCGTTCTCTGCCTCATGCAACGGCATGGCGTCGTCCGAGACTTCACCGAGAGGGGAAAGGGCGTGTTCCCCGCAATTTTGGCACGCCCAGAGATCAACCTCCAGTCGTTCGCTACGCGTACCATTTTTGACACCTTTACCGCGACCACTGACCACGCAGCTGGAAGAGCCTTTGCTCCGAGCGCCGACTGCATGAGGCGCAGCCTCTCAGAGTTTGCTTTCACGTCATTCATCGCCATGTTCTCCCGTGCACCGAGCGCTGTGTTTGTTGTCAGAGCGGTCAGCCAGCTCTCAGCAGATCAAAAAAAGACGGCAAGCACCGTGCCCACTAAGGTTCACGATGCAGATTTTATTGGGGTGTGCTGGGGCAGTGCGTCGGGGCAATGGACCTGTCCGTACGATTGGCAAAAAGCCGCAAACATACCTGGACGCCTATGTGTCCTCACGTGCACCCGAGACGGCTAGCACTTCGGCTATAGGATCCAGAGCTGTCTGGCTTGGTCATGGCATTCCGCTCATAGACACCAATCGCGCTGTCCCTGGGATATTCATTTCCGCACTCTACAGCGATGATCCTACGCCTGGCTTGTTCTTGCGTTTGTGGGACGCGTCGTGAATCGAAAAGTGCCGTGCACCCCACAACAATCATGACTCGAGCTTGGGTGTCAAAGACGCCCGGTACTCGCGTGCCATGCGTCCGTAGTAGTCGGAGGGAGTGTGCTCTTGGCATTCACAGGCTGCCCGTCGTACAGGCCATCGTCGGCTTGAGCGAATGCAAGAACCGCGGCATCTTACCCGTGCACAAGGACTGGCTTAGCAGCTGACGTTGCCAAAACGCGTTTGTATCCAGGAGCGGGCTTTGTCCCGATGACATCCGAAAGGCATCGGCGTCTTAGTCGCCAAGGATAAAGCGCCGACCAGCCGCATCTGGGGGACTGGGGTACTAACTAACGATCCCCAGTGGGGACGGAGGCGGCGTCATGAGCGTTAAAACGCACCATGTGAAGCGCGGCTTGTCTGTGTGTCCTAGCACACGACTAGCCCGGGCATGCAATCCACTCTCGCGAATTGTGGTCTTTATAATCTTCGGGCACCCCCAGACCCCTCGCGTGTGGTAGGAATTCTCAACGCTACTTGCAACCCATCGTGCCTTCAACGCAGACTCCAGACATCTACATCTTGCAGCCATGTCTGATTACTCTGCATCTCCGTCCGACCATCACAACGAAATCCAAGCACCGAAACGAAAAGCCACCGCGGCCGGCCTCGATGGACATGGAACAGGACGTTCAGTAAAGAGGAGGGCTTCGAAAGCGTGTCAATGTTGTCGAGCTCGAAAAGTGCGATGCAATGTCACAGAGCACGGCGCTCCTTGCACAAACTGCAGACTGGACGAAGTCGAGTGCATTGTGTCGGAGAGCAGGCGCAAAAAGTTAGTTCCACATTCCCGTGCAATATCCGACGTCTCCACAAACAAAACGCTTTATCGTTTGATCAACAATTTCGATATGGCATGTTCCATCGATTTCGTCATCCAACGTCGGCTGCGAGCTCGGTATTTCTGGCCTAGCCACTTGTGCTGCGCTGCACCTATCACAATCACCGAAAGCATTCCAGCCAATGGCTGTTGATGCACCCACACCAAATGTGCGCCTCGTACGACTACTGACAGCTGCAGGAAATGGAGCAAAGATGACGACCAAGCCACAGAAAACGCAAGCACAACTGCACCTGCGACGCGCAAGATCGCATCGCGTGACGCGCTGGACGGT
This sequence comes from Alternaria ethzedia, assembly GCF_023757985.1. Taxonomy (NCBI): domain Eukaryota; kingdom Fungi; phylum Ascomycota; class Dothideomycetes; order Pleosporales; family Pleosporaceae; genus Alternaria; species Alternaria ethzedia. The sequence continues at coordinate 989,851 of NW_026056203.1, read as the reverse complement.
GCGCAAACCTTGAACCGAAGCTCGTCGCGAGGATCACATGAGGCGGAATCAAGGCGAGATGAGCATGTGCCTCACTCAATATGTATGATTACTGCATCACGGCATCAGTCGTACTGGGCTAATCGCAACACAGACCAAAGTCATGGCCATCGTATCAATTCCGTTGCCAGCATCTCAGATATACAGCGCCGACTTTCCATCACGTCACAAATCAATGGCTTGCCTACACTACCATTTTCGCCGTTTTCCAATGAACCACGAGCACCCTTCTTTGGAAGCATACCACAGAAACCAGCCCCTGGAGAGCTACCCCGATTCATCAAACCTCTCCCGGCGAAAATCGGACCTGACGAGATCGCCTATCTTGAGAAGAAGGGTGCTTTGACCGTACCAAAGGGAAATCTCCGCGGTGAAATGCTTCGCGCATACGTCGAATTTGTCCATCCCTACATGCCTCTTCTGGATCTGCATGATTTCCTGTCGATGGTAGACAAACGAGACGGAAGCAAAGGGAAAGTCAGCTTGATCCTGTTCCAGGCCGTCATGTTCGCCGGATCGGCGTTTGTTGATATGGAACACTTGCGCACAGCGGGCTACGCTACTCGGAAAGACGCGCGCAAAGACTTCTTCCAGAAGACTAGAGTGAGTTGAGACCCTTCTTCGGATGCCTTGGCAAGTCATGGGCTTTGGCCGACTAGACCCAAACACTATCGGGGTGATTCGGACACACCGATTTTCCGAGGACATGCCGACATGTGAAAATCGACGGACCTACAATGGGCCGATAACATGTGAACACCGTGCTAACTCTGCCACCAGATCTTGTACGACTTTGATTATGAGTCCGATCGCGTTTCACTAGTCCAAGCACTGTTGTTGCTGACGTATTATTACGAAACTCCCGATGACCAGAAAGATACCTGGCACTGGATGGGCGTCGCTACATCGGTTGCTCACACCATCGGATTACATCGCAATCCGGACAACACCAACCTGGACAGCAAGCGCGTTAAATTGTGGAAACGGATATGGTGGTCAACCTATATGCGCGACCGACTTATTGCACTTGGCATGCGACGCCCTACAAGGATAAAGACTGAGGACTTCGACGTGCCCATGCTGACGTTGGATGACTTTGAGATTGCACCTCTTCCGGATTCGATCACTTGCCTGCCAGCTGACTGCCGTATTGCGAGGGATGTGGATGCGCAGCGACAACTAGCTATCATGTGCATTGAGAAGGCTAGGCTGTGTCTGTGCATATCCCATGTGCTTTCTAAGCAATACTGCGTATTGAACAACAACCACGGCCTACAGAATGACCGTACAACCATGATGCTGCTACCGAAGAAACTAGATCCCGAAACTAGTGAGGTCAAGGCCTGCGATGAAGAGCTCCAAAAATGGGTATCAGAGCTTCCAGAAGAAGCCAAGTACACGGACACACCCAGCGGCGAAGCAGCCATCGATCTTGCAAGGTCACTACTGCACATGGTCTTCTTCACCACGTTGTCAGCGTTGCATCGGCCGCAGGTTCTACCAAATTCACAAGGCGGCCCAGCCAGCGCTCCGACAAAGGAGAATGTTGAGTCTGAATTGCTCGATGTCTCGCGCCGTAATGTCCGCCGGGCTGCTTCAGCAATTACATCGATAGCTCAGCGTCTAGACGTGGGTGGTCTCGTCAAGTACCTACCGACCACAGGTGTCACGGTTCTGCTACCAGCAATCATCATCCACCTACTTGACATCAAAGCTCCAGAGGAGGAGACTCGTCGAACTTCTCTACGTGGCTTCTGCCAGTGCATGGCTGTTATGGGTAAGCTGCGGGATCTCTACGCTGCCGCCGACTACTCAGTAGCCTTTCTGGAAGCCGCTATCCGCAAGGCAGGTATCCATGTTGCTCCTGTAGGATCCGCTCCAGCTGCGCCAATGCCCAAGCCTTCGCCCGTCACTACAGTCGAAGATCTTGTAGACGCTGGAAGGCGAATGGAGATGATCAACAACGCGACTACAGGAACACAGAACCTACGTCCTTCAACATTGACACCGCCGCCAGACAACGGTACTACCAACATGCACGCTCTCGAGAAGCAGCATGACCAGCCTAATGTCACCGACGAGGAAGTCGCTCGGCGTCTTGAAACATTCCTCGCATCTACGCCACCAGAGTCCGATCACGAGCATATGCCCAGTATCACTATTGCCGACGAGTCACACATGGACGGTATCACGGCTTCTGCGTCGGACTCGCACACACACGACAACCTGAACTCGATGGCTTTCAATAAGTGGAGTACGATGGACCTTCCTGCGAATCCATTTACCAACAACATCAACCACCACCAGGACGACGAGATGCTGTTCTCCAGCTTGCCACTAAACAACGAGTTCGATGACGGCGATTTCGATCAGCTGCTCAACTTGGATGCAGTCGGCGAGGCGTTCAACTTCGACGACTCAGCTCTTGACGCCAACATGGGCATCTCAGGTGGATTGGGAGACGTAGACTGGCTGAACACTGGTAACGATCTTACCGCTGAGGCATAAGACGCCCATCTCGACCATCGAGTATGATGTCACGATTTTCTTTCACTTCACGGAAAAGTTTTATCACGGGATTTCATTGGATCTGTGGCATTGTTCTTTGCGAAGATATCCATTTCCTTGTCCTCTGCTTCTGCGTACATCTTTCTATCAGATAATGACCAAGGGAATTGGATTGGGTTGGATTGGGAAAAACACGGTTGTCAACGATCAGGAAAGACGTTGGCACCTGGAATATGTTATCCAGCATGACGTTATGAATTGAACTACACACATGATCTCTTATTTCAAGCTTTTCTGGCCATGCAGGTGACTGTGAATCACGATGCTTATACTCTAACTAGCTCGGCACACACACACCGTTTGATATGCATGTCTGATGCAAAATGGCACACCACATCGGAAATCACCAGCGGAGCCTAGTCCGGTCCAGAATTTACTGCTGACTAGCCCTGGTATTCGGATGGGGTAGACTAAATTGACGCGTCGGATGGAGTCTATTCGCGAAGGCTTCCAAGTTTGGAGCTAGACCCCAGGATTCGTGGTCCGGAGGAGAGTCCGAACATGGGATATCTAAATGACGTTTGTGGGGTATGGATGGTGCGGCATACATCAGCAATTGTACAAAAGCAGTTTCGATGGTGTTCCTGGATCGATGGATATGTATGTGCAGTAGTTTAGCTTACTGGTAGCAGACGGGCAATACCACTCTCTCCAAACCATCCACGGATCTATTAGCAGGAGCGCTAGTATACTCAGTTGCTATCCTACACCAGGTGTCTTTGAAGTTGTTCGATATGTAAAAAAACAGTCGTGCGTTCAGTGGTATCGAAGGCAGCTGAGCCGTGAGTACTAGTCCCGTGATGCCACGGTTGCCTGATTCTGGGCAGTAGGATTTCGCGCTGGCTGCGCTCAAAGATCTGTACATCACCGTCCTACATCATGACCACTTTCCATCCCTTCCCGCTGCTTCCTCTGGAGCTCCGAGAGCAAATCTGGAAGGACACCGTTGAACCGCGCACAGTCGACGTGCGGCGCGTTCGAGACAGGTGGTCTCAACCCTACCTAGGTAGGTATGGCCAGCTGGTCTCGTCTACGCCCATACCAGCCACACTACATTCCTGTCGGGAAGCGCGAAACCTTGGTCTTTACGAGCGAGTTATCTTCGAGGTTGATATAGTAAAGAAATTCGAAAACAACCACGCGCCTGAAGTCCTCATCGAGAAATTCTTCACGCCGGATGAGCAGCGAGAAGAGCTCGAGAAGGCAGGCTGCCTCAAGACTGAGCAGCGCTATGTCTGGCTGGATCTCGATATCGATATGCTGGACATCGGGAGGTCTGCGTTCAGCGATTACAGTTTCATCGCTTCAGCCGTCAAGCGCCTTAAGTTTGAGCGAGATGACCCGGATGGAGCAGAGGAACTCATGGAGTTTGTTAACATGGAAGAGATTCACATCGTCTGCCCAACAGGGTTCTGGGTGTGGGCTGGGGTTGTGTACCATTATGACTGGCCCTGCGCTGAAGAAAAGCTCTTGTTTATTGAGGCATTCAGTGGTCGAGTTGCGCGTGCCATGGAACTTGAAGATGTTTGTAGACAGGACAATGCCTGCAGACAGGGCCTGAAGAATGACGTGTCTTGAGGCTGGATCAATAGTTTCGTCTTTCTTTCAGGATGTCACTAGAGATTTGATGTTATTAAGAGTAGAAAACATGCCACCACATCAAGCCAAAGCAGCCTTCCTAACCACATCCCCCACCTCCCTCACATTCCTAACAGCCCCCTCCAAAACCCCTCTCACCAGCGCCCCAACATCCCTAACCCCCAATCCACTCCGCCAAAACCTCCACGCACCCCCAACAGCCAACACAACCGCCAACGCCCTAACCAGCCTCCTCGCCCTCATCCTCGCAATTCCCTTACGCGTGTACTCTATATTCCAGTCATTCCACTTGACAAACGTACACCTCCGCCAAAATTCAATCTGGGTATAAGGATACACAGTCGAGTTCCAGCCGTCGCCGGTGAAATACCAGCTTGAGCAGCCGCTCTGCCAGACGGTGTTTTTGAGAGCGCGTTGCATTTCGGCAGTGTAGGCGACTTCGGCGGAGTGCTTGACGTCGATTGTGCGGGCTTCGTTGTGGAGGAGGAGGCGGATGAAGTTTAGGGAGTAGTTTACCATGTCTGCAATTTGTGTTAGTAACGTTTTTGGTATGAATAATGGTGAGCGTTAGTTGAGAGGACTTGAACGTACTCTCGCTTGCCATGACGACGCTGGAATGCCCAGTTGCAGTGTTGGGTCCAAAGATCATCATGAAGTTGGGGAAGCCGTCGACGGCTGTGCCTTGGTAGGCTTGAGCGCCTCCTCGTTCTTCCATTACTTGGACTAGGTCTTTTCCGCCTTTGCCGATGACTTTCAGGGGGTGGAGCCAGCGCGTTGTGTCGAAGCCGTTGGCGAGGACTATGACATCGGCGGGGATTTCTCGCTCGGGGTAGTCTTCTTCTTTCGCGTCCTTTGGATATGTCGCCCCGGGGCCGATGACAACGCCATGCTCTGTGACCCTGTTCATCGGCTGGGTAGTCAATTCGATCTTTGGGTCGTTCAGGCTGCGGAGCCATCGCTTGTCGAAGATGCGCCGTTTGCAACCCACGCCGTAGTCTGGTGTCAGGATCTCCCAGTACTTTTCTGGAGTGCGTTTGCGCATGTTCTGGAGGACCTTCTCTTCGTAGAGTTTCCGCTGTTTGTTAGCGTATGGTGTGTTGGGGAAGATCTTGAGGAAGCCTGATTCTGCCGTGGCGAAGATGATGAAACGCAACAGCTCTTTGAGGCCCGGTACGTTCTTCATCAGCTTAGGGCCGTTCTTCTCCCACCAGTCGTCACCACCGGGCGCGTGAACAGCTGGAGTGACCCACGGTGGTGACCTCATCAACTGAGTGACCTTTGTGGCGTTGTAAGGCGCGTGGGGTAGAGGAGGAACGAGTTGCGCGCTGCTACACCCAGTGCCGACAACGACGACGTTCTTGTCTGTGAAGTCGACGCTTTCATCCCACCTCGCCGAATGGAACATCTTGCCCTTAAAGTTCTCAATGCCCTTGATTTCGTCGGGCCAGCCCCTGGGTTCGACCAGTCCTCCCACACAGCTAAGCACAACCTTGGCTTTCACAACTTCCGTCTCCGAGTATACGGCATGCTCGCCTTTTTCTTGCGCGATCTTCATGCGATCCTTTGCCGACAAGTCACCCATACCTGACACCATGCGACGGAGAGTGACCTGCCATAGCTGCTCGTTTTCTAGCCATTTGCAACTTTCAATATCCGTGTTGAGCTCGAATTTGTCCGTGATGCGGTATTTCTGGCATACTTCGTGGTAGTAGCGTACGATTTCTTTGCCGGGCGGGTGGAACGAGGACCAACTGGGGTTTTGGGCGAAGCTGAAGGAGTAGAAGACAGCGGGTATATCGCTGTGTGGCTGTTAGTCTTGTGTTTGTGGCACAGTGGCGGCTGAATGCAGAGGCCCTGGTTGTGACCACCTGCATGTCGTCGGGGAGATCGCGGACTTACCAAGCCACACCGGGGTACCGATTGATCCACCAGGTTCCTCCAATGCCTGCTTGCCGATCAAATACGCGAAACTGATCAAATCCAAGTTGCTGCTTCAGCTGGCATGCCATGGCAATGCCAGATGCGCCTGCACCGACAATGATGATGGGGTAATATGTGTAGGCATCCTTCTCATATCCATTGACCCGTCTTATCGATTCGGTGATCATCTTCGCAAGCAGTCGGGTTGCTGAGAGGCTGTATACGCAGACGTTCCAAGGTTCGCTTTGAGCTTCAACGCAGCGTACGAGGCGTGATTATGAAGCCAACGACAGCTTCGTCGAGCTTAAACTTTAGCCGGGCGCCTTATTCAATGGTCGAGCTGGTGAAGACCTCGGAGAGTCGATCGCATGTGAAGATGAAGTTGACATGACAGCAGTCCCTTGATGGAGAATCATCTTGCCAATGGACGGGACGTTCGTCCTCCATAGTGCATCGCGTGGGGCGAAACTATCTCCTGAGCCTCGGTAGATTGGCGTAGACGCGTTAGCTTTGCGAGACGGCACGTCATGTAACGACGGACATATCGGCGACCTTGGTATTCCGCGATTCGTCCTGTCTCTGAAAGATTCACATGTTCATGAACAGACCTCCGCACAAGCTGAAACTCAGTTCCGTCTCTTTCTGCAAGACTGCATAGCCGATAGGTCAGCGAATTGATACCTCTTGATCCTCTCGAGGTTGAGTAGCAGCGCTCTCGAATCATGGATGAGAGACGTTCGCTGTCAATCTTGTAATTCGGCAAATACAACACATCTATAGATTTCAGGCAAGGCGGGAAGTCACGTCGTTTATGTATGCAATGAGGCTGAACAATATATGGGTCTGGTAAGCCACAAGTCTATGGCTGCGCCGCTGGCTGACATGTAGCCAATAACAAGACCCATTCTACAGAACAAGCCCGATCATCGTTCTCTTGGACAGAGATATCTACAGGCTGCCTTCAAGTCATGTAGTGGTGCTCAATAGTTACCCAAACAAGTAGGAGGTCTTGCTTGCCCAGGTGTAACGCTCTCACGTGCTGACGCGGGTAGCGCACGGGCGCATAATGTTAGGCGGTCGCGAACTTCCGAGTTGACCTCATCAACTGAATTCAGCAACAGCTAGACCCTCTACACCAACGAGTTGGACCTTTTGAGGAAGATTTGTTCGCCTTCCTGAACCATGTACTGTCCTTGAATAGGAAGTTGTCACCTCGAATCTGCGCAGAGAAGGACGTTCCAGTGCAATGAATACCATCGACGGTTCCGACCGTCACGTCAAGACAGACGAAGGCATGCTGCTGGAATACCTCAGCTAATACGGACATGACTAATCCTTTCCAGCCCCTCCGCCGTCCTTGCTTGCGATCGTGCTCGATACCAACCCGCATGCGTGGGCGCATCTATCCTCGACGCTCTCACTCTCGGCCGCCCTAGCCAACATCCTCGTCTTCATCAACGCGCACTTGGCCTCGGGAAACGCCAATGAAGTTGCCGTCATAGCTTCACATTCGCACAAGACGACGTTTCTCTATCCGACTCCTGCAGAGCCGCAGCCTCAACTACGGGGTGGGCATACAAATGGGCATGCGCAAACGAATGGACATGGAAAGGACAAGGAAGGCCACATGGCAGAGAGTGCGAACAAATACCGGCCATTCGCAGTTGTAGAAAGTGCTATCCTACGCAACTTTGCCAAACTACTCAACGAGACGAAAGAGAGCCATCTGGAAGCAACACCAACCACGCTCATCGGCGGTGCCCTCTCAATGGCCCTTACCCATATCAATAAGCAGACGATCCTGCATGCTCCCACGGCCGCCTCCGCCGAGAGCACATCTCTCGCGGCACTCGCCGACTCGGAAAACACGCACGTCGACCGCGTGCCCCTCACATCTCGCATCCTCATCGTATCCGTATCCGGCGACCTTGCCAACCAGTACATACCCGTCATGAACTCCATCTTTGCCGCACAAAGAAAGCGAATACCTATAGATATCTTGAAATTGGCTGGCGACACTGTGCTACTGCAGCAAGCAAGCGATGCGACTGGAGGTGTATACATGAAGCCGGATCGCCCAGAGGGCCTGCTACAATATCTGATGATGGCATTCTTACCAGATGTAACAGCGCGGACAAGCCTCATAGTCCCTAGCGCCGGCGGTGTCGATTTCCGTGCGGCGTGTTTCTGCCATAGGAGGGTTGTTGACATCGGTTTTGTCTGCAGTGTGTGCTTAAGCAGTAAGCCAAATCGAACATGCCATCCCACTCAACACAGTGCTAACCTCCGTCAGTCTTCTGCAACCCGGATCTTCCTGATAACCTGTGCCTGACGTGCGGCTCCTATCTATCGCTGCGCAGTGCTGTCATGAACCCGCCGGCATTGATACCACGCAAAAAGAAAAAGAAGAAGAAGGCCGGGACGGATTCTGCAACACCAGGGGCAAACACTCCTGTAGGATCTGGTACTCCACTCCATGGTTGAGATACTGATCTCGGATCTGGAATCCATCCCACCAGATCCCATGATTACCGCGTTACACCTTTCTCGGACGTGTATGCATATCTGCTACACTCCCCGGCCCGTGGCGTAGGCTAGTTCCACCGAAAGACGCAAATTTGCCCACGTTTATGGGGAATGTGGAGACTTTGACGGTAGGCGTATTGAGCCACTAGGACGGCTGTACGACAGCCTTCCCCTTCGAATCGGAAACCGTGCCAGCATACTTTGTTCTCCGAAGCCTCGCCTACGCAAGTGGCTCTATGATACCACACGCGCTTGCAATTCTATGTGGGGAGATCTCTCAACGCAGTGTTCAGTTCACGGCGGCATGATCCTTTTGCCGTTGACACGGACGTTTCAACAGCCATGCGTGCGGTATTAGTTCTGCTGATTACTCACCTGCCAAAGCGTCGGCCGAGCCCGTAGCATTGGAGGATCATTTGGCATCCGAAAGACTCGGTGCAATTAGTTGGCAGCACAATCAAGCCCAAGAGACGGAAACATCTCCGTGATAATGCCTAGAGAAGTTCCTCAAATGAAAACTCAAGAACCTTCCAGACGAGATCAATTGGAAGCCTTGTACCCACGTCTCAACAGTCTCAGCTCATTGTCCCTGTCGCTCACGTACCAATAGCCGTGATCTCGGTACTTTGCAGCCATATCGCACCCTACCAACTGCCATATATGAATACTCATTGCCAAATGCACAGATAGGGCAGTGACAGGGTCCGTAATTCAGGCTGAGCATCATCGTCGCCTGCACCCAGCCGCGACAGTTATCGGTGAATCTCAGGGATAGCGGCGCATGGCGCAGGTAAAAGCAAGATGGTTCAATGCAGGCAAGACGATTGCGGTAGACGAGGCGAACAACGAATGCAGCAGCATGGTGTGATGCTATTCTAGACTTGGACATGATTATGGTGAGATGACGCCAGGGGTGAGGATCCCCGTTGGACCTGCATGTTGCATCTGATGGATGTTGGAGGCGGCTGCGGAGGGAGTCGCGGGATGTGGGTAGCGTCGCCGGCAGGCCTGGGCGTGGGATTGAGAGAACGGGGGAGATAAGGGATTCCTAGGCCATTTCCGACGGCAGCCAGAGAGACTGAAGTCTGAAACACTTGGGAATGAACTACTTGTAAACTCTAACAGAGTGATCACACCACAAACCGTAAGCTCAAGACACCAATATCCCTTATCCCGTACTCGGGAACGACATGCTGCATGGAGTCTCTGATCGCCATATCTACGCTAATTGCGCACCTTACCGAAAGGAGACTCGCCCAGCCCCGGAAGATGTCAGGCCAGGGATGGCCTGGACTTGTTTCTAAACTCCAAGCACGAACGCAGCCTATCAGCCGCCCTCACGTTATCACTACCCTTGCATCAACAGCTCTCCCAAGCTCTGAACAATGTTTTCGAATCATTGCGCTGATAGCGAACGAACTGTGCAGAGGGGGCTCAGTTAACGCATTGCCTGATGTGACCCCAGGAATCGGTAAGTCTGACAAGATGAAGCGAACAAGTGCATCCCATGTCGATCCAAGAAAAGAGATACAAACCGTGGCACAAGATCACCGCAAGCTGCTCCACAGGGTGGTGGAACCAAATGATCGCATCCAGGCCTTGCGGCAATCGATCACACACAGCCCTGAGGTCATCCCACACGTGTGGTTCGACAGCCGCAACAGGCCCAGCGCCTCTCAAGGGCCTCCGTCGTTTCCGCCCCGTCCCAAGTGTGGGCGGCACCCTGCAGTTCTGCATTTTGGCTTAGCGACGCACCCGTAGTCGGACATTGGCTGACAGGGCCTGACTTGGGGCGGCCATTGCCCATCCCAGTGCCCACCCGTCAACAGCAGCTATCAGACACCCCACCGCCCGTGGCGTTTGTGCATTCGGGAGAGAGGGGGATGTTCATGCCGGTTTGCTGGGAGATTATCAAAGCGGCATTGCCTATTCCACTGTGGACGGAAGCCAACTGAAGCTTGGATGCTCTCTGCTTTCTTACGCATACCCATATAGTCCACCACTGACCCCTCGGTTCCATTGATTGTCGGTCGTGAGCGTGTCCACCACCCAAGCCACTCTCGCCTATAACACATATTTAGCACCGTTTGCACATGCAACTTTTGTTTGCGCGTTCCTCCTCCCAGCGGCGACACCTTTACTTTTTGGCTTGTTCGAGCTACGCATATACTGGGGCGGACGCCAAGGGTCAACTGCAGTCTTGGAGATCCCTGATCGTGTAGCGATCGTCCAATCCTCACTTTGCTTGCGCACGCGCATCATCCCTTCCCTTCTTCACGAACCTATCTTCTGGAGTTTATATCGATCCCTCCTACGTCTTTTCGGATTTTCGTCACAGACTGCGCATACCACATATACATACCTGGATTCAATACGGGAAACATTTAAATCGCAAAGAGCGACGAGGACCCGGGAACACACGGCATCATGGATCCAGTATCTTCGGGATTGGACCCCACACTCCCTCTGGAGCCGTTTGGTAATACCACAGATGCCACGGGCGGCGACTCGAGGTTATACAATCTCAATGTGTTCTACAACGTGAGTTATTCTGGCTACGGGAACTTGTTAAGGTTTTGGAGTAACGCGGGGCTAACCTGCCATGTTTCTAGCCCGGCGACATCGCTTGGATGATCACATCAACCGCCCTCGTGCTTCTCATGATACCGGGTGTAGGGTCAGTAAACCATTTTTCCCTGCACATGCATTATCATGTATACGGGTCTAACAGAATTGCAGATTCTTTTACTCCGGATTGGCGCGAAGAAAGTCGGCGCTATCGCTACTATGGCTGTCTGTCATGGCGACCGCGGTCGTTTCTTTTCAATGGTTCTTCTGGGGTTACTCTCTAGCCTTTTCGCACAAGGCTGGCAAGTACATCGGCGCGCTGGATAACTTCGGTTTGATGAATGTGTTGGGTGCGCCTTCGGTGGGAAGCCCGCGGATTCCCGATCTCATGTTCTGTGTCTACCAGGGCATGTTCGCTGCCATCACGTATGTTCACCGCATGTTGAAACCATGGAGTCCAAGCTAACTTAATATGCAGTGTTGCACTTGCGGTTGGAGCCGTGGCCGAGCGAGGACGCATGCTACCTTGCATCATCTACATGTTTGTCTGGACGACGATTATCTACGACCCGATTGCGTGCTGGACCTGGAACCCATCCGGATGGGTCTTCCAGATGGGTGGCTTGGACTTTGCCGGCGGAACTCCCGTTCATATCGCTTCCGGATGTGCTGCCCTCGCCTACTCGTACATGCTCGGAAAGCGAAGCGGTCACGGTACCCAGGAGCTCAACTACCGTCCCCATAATGTCACGCACATTGTTATCGGCACCGTGTTCCTCTGGGTGGGCTGGTTCGGTTTCAACGCTGGTTCTGCGCTGTCCGCTAACCTTCGCGCTGTTATGGCCGCTGTATGCACCAACCTTGCTGCTTGTGTCGGGGGTATCACATGGTGCCTAGTTGACTACCGTCTCGAACGCAAGTGGTCAACTGTTGGCTTCTGCTCTGGTGTTATCGCTGGTCTCGTCTGCATCACTCCTGGTTCCGGATACGTTCCAGCCTGGGCTGCGGTGGTGTTCGGTGTATGCGGTGGTGTCGCTTGCAACTACGCGACTAAGCTCAAGTACTTCCTGCGCTGCGATGACGCCCTCGACATCTTTGCGGTTCACGGCGTTGGTGGTTTCATTGGAAACATCCTTACTGCCTTCTTCGCTGCGTAAGTCATACACGCTGTCAGTCTCGATATATTCCATGACTAACAACCACATAGTGACTACATAGCGCATCTTGATGGATACACCGTCATCGACGGCGGATGGCTCAACCACCACTGGATCCAACTCGGCTACCAACTCGCCGACTCTTTCACCGGCGGCGCCTACTCCTTCCTAGGCACCTGCCTCATTCTCGGCGCCCTCGACTTCATCGGCCGTTTCATCCCCGCCTTCAGACTGCGTGCAACTGAAGAAGAAGAAGCCGCCGGTATCGACGACGTCGAGATTGGCGAGTTCGCTGTAAGTTCATGTCCTAAACAAAACAACATCATTTGAAGAATTGCGAAACTAACGTATACGCAGTACGACTACGTCGAGCTCACGCGCGAAGTCAAGATCCCCGACGACGACATCATCGACGAAGGCATGTCGACGCATTCCCTCGAAGGCCACGGCGCAGGCATGGCCATGACGAGCCACCACGAGAAGAATCAAGACTCTGTTGATTCGGCGAATCAGCTCGCGGAATGGGCTCATCGCGCATAAAGCCTTTGTTGTTGCCTTGCGTTTTCACTTGTTAATCGCTCTATACCAATTTTCGTTCTGTGCACGTCGGTTTGACATGCTGTGTATGTGTATGTATGTATTTAAGGAGGGTATGGATGGATGATGTAAATGATTGGATTGAATTGGATTGGTGAGGATGGGTAGTCTTAGCTATGACTTGAGGGTAGACGGTAATAGCTCTGCTTGTGTAGATGCTGAATATGCTGTTAATGACTATGTTCCGCGTTGACCCTGGTGACAGTTGTGAGCATCGTATAAGCATGTCATGTGCGATCAACAGCGCATAGTACTCCCCAATGGCATGCCCAAAATTACCAGCAATAGCTTTTCCATGCTCGTCTAAGCATCACCCACAGCACCAACTCCGCACATCAAAAACCAAGAACCACGAACAGGTAAACTCTTAAAGATTCTCATTTCGGCATCCAAGCTCATCGACTCACATACCAAGAATCTGCTATAAACCCCCCACTCCACCATTCTCATACGTCTCTGAACAATACTTGAACAAGAAGAAAAAACTAACCTCGACGCAAGAGTCCCAAACCCACGATGCTCCTTTCCTTTGTAGTGTGAAAAGCGTGAAACTAGTGACGATGAAGAAAGAGAGAAAGAAAGAGGGACGTTCTTTGAGACTAAGCCAAACTCAAGTTGCACATGATGCCCCCCCCTCTCCATTTTGACTCGCGCCCTTTTTCTCATTTCGCGGGGGGCTGCAAAAGCCATAGTAATGTGTATTTGTATGTGTTTCCCCGCCGTCTGGGCATCAGCCCTCTTCGTACCATTCACCATGTCTCATCACGGCACGCAGGGGGTCACGATTGACACAGCGCGGCTCGGACATCTAGCCCGCCGCTGCGCCGACACCGTTTGTGTCCATTGGGCTGCCCCCTCCGGCGTTTGAGCCGTTTGTCGGCCGTCGTCGTGTGCGGATTGCCTTCTTTCTTCGGTCTACTGGCGCGCCCTTGCCGCCTTCTGCTACGTCGACCATGTTGAGGTCGTCGTCGTCGGGCCGGTCTGCGTCCTCGTCATGTTCTTCCCAGTATCTTCTCGTCTCGTCGAGCTCGGTGACGTCCGTGGGCCGCATCCGTAACCATTTCATCCGCGGCCCTGATCGTGCGCGCTCGCTGACGCGGAAGCCGTAGATGCGCGGTTCGTAGATGCTGCCTGTGCCGAGGCCGGGGGCGAGGTTGTGCGGTGCGACGCCGTTGATCGAGGTGACGTTGGAGGGTGTGGTATTCCGCGACTTGCCGTCGGTACTTTGCGATTGTAATTGTTGCAGGGCATCGACTGTGTTTGACGCGTTGTTGCGCAGCCCGCCGCCAATGTCGAGGTCCGTAAAGGTCATGAAGAAGAGCGAGGGGAAGGTGGTGCCGAAGAAAGCTCCGTCGACGGTCTGGAAGCGCGAGTTGGGCGGGGTATATACGTCTAGGCAGGAAGGGCAGAACAGCTTGACTGTCTCGTGGCCCGGGCTGTCGTTGAGCCCGACTGGCAGGACTTTGCACGAGTTGCAGTTTACGCGCGGGCAGGTGCCAAAGTGCTGGAGCTCGTACTTTTCAGCCATCTGCTGTATGCCTGGTCGCGAGGTGATGTAGCGCTGATGTATGAGGCCGTAGAGCAGCTCGGCGGAGCTCTCTATCACACTAAGATCAGAGGCTATGCGGAGATGTCTTCGGTCGCCAGCCCGTCGGTAGCCCGGTGCTCGCTCATCGCCCAGTATCTCGTCTTCCTCATCCTCTTCTTCCTCCTCGTCTTCCTCGTCCTCGTCGTCCTCCGGCTCCACGTCCAGTATCATCTCCAGAGCTTCCTTGTACATGGGCACCTGCGATTGCAGGCCCGTCAGGTTGAAATCATCCTCGATGAAGTCTTCTGACACCTCGGCGAAGTACTCGTGACCCAAGAGCCCGCAGAAGGACGCGATCCACGACTCGGTCACCTGCGAAGAGGACGACATGCTGTCTTGAGTGTAAGGGCGTCGGGGCCGCTGTCTATACGCGGCTCAGGTTATGACGCGCAGCCGCAATGCGTGCGTGGATGCGAAGGGCGAGGGGTTCGAAAATGCGAATGTGGGGGTAATGGTTCGCGATCGAGACAGAAGCGAAGGGTGCCGGGGAGGAGAGCACGGTTGAGTGTTAGGATATATTTCTTTTGTGAAGCTGCACTTGCAGCCTTGTTATCGCATGTGAGTTGGCGTTGGGGTAGCGGACAGGGAAGGGCTCGGCGAGAGACGTAGTCCAGGTGAGGCCGGTGGGGGAGGGGTCGAGCGAGCGCAGAGCCTGATGGGAGGGCGTTAGAGTTTCTTTGCGCCGAATTTGCCTCTCTATCACTACGGCCGATCGTCAGGCGTCGCAGGTGTATGTTTGAAGCTGTGTTTTGGCAGGTGAAGATCGCAGGTTGCCCGAGCTTAGCGATTGGGTACCACGTGATCTAGCCAGGCCCTGCGAACTTGCAGGTGCTAGGTATAGTGCAGAGGAATCACGAATGTACTGATACCTACAGAATATTATTTCAAGTACGTAGTGAGTATTACAAGAGCGACGTAAGTGTCCATGATATATCAGAAAAATGGTAGCCCAGTAGCTATACCCGGGCATCAAAACAAGTCCCTTAGTATCCTCGCCAGCTCGTCATTCTCATGTGAGAAACCGTTCACAAACTCTCCATTTGAGTTGGGCAGCTCACTTCCTGCTCCTCCAAAGCCGTTGAGGTTGAAGATGCCCCCAGCAGCCTCAAACAACGTCGTCAAATCGCTAGCCATCCCATGCGGTGTGTCGAGGTTAGGCCCATTACGGCCATTCGAGAACAGGGCAAGATCATCCATCGAGTGCCCTGCAAGGCCCGCCATTGCGACAGCGGCGGAAGAGTGCGCATCGTGAGTGTCATCGTTGCGTATGACAAGTCCGAGACGGGGCCCAACTTCCTTGATCGTCTTGATCGTTCTCCACAAGCGTTTCGAGACGTATGAGTTTGACGATAAGCCACGGACGAGCTCAAGAGCCATGTAGAACTCGTCGCGAGACTGCTGGCTGAATTCGGCCGGCGCGTGAGCTACAGCTAGGAAGAGTACCGCCAGCGCCGATATCAGGAAGTAGTTGAACATGGTCTGCTGGCTTCTGTAAATGTCCGAAGTTTGGTTGATATATGTCAGTATGCGGATGGTGTCTTTGGCGACCTTGACTACGACGTGCGCAAAGTCAAGGTTCTCCATGATGGTAGTTGCGGTATGTAATACTGGACGGTAAATGAGAATCCGCATCTGGTTGGCTCGCAGGTAGAGCACGACCTGCAGACGATGGATGACCCGTGCAGGAGGGTCAACCTGTCTACCGCTGTCTGGATGAACAAACTTCAGCGTTTCCGGTATGCTACGGTGCCAGTTCAGAACCTGGAAGTCAAGAAAAGAGATATCGTCCTTGTTGATCTTATCCTGGTGTCCTACATCGGCGACAGACTTCCACACTTTCGAACCGATGACAGAGTATTGGATCATAGCGTTGAGATACGGCGTGGACTCGTGCGTCGATATGTCCGGCTTCGGAACGTTAGTGTCAATATCCGCGTCTTGCAGAGCAAAAGGCATGCCAGTGCCGAAGCTCCACCGACGGTCCAGCACGTAGATAGTCCAGAAAGTCCGGATCGCCGCCGCTTGCTCTTCAGGATCAGGGAAGAGAGCCACATAAGTGTCTCGACGATGTAAACCCAACTCCAGACAGTGTCGTGCCGCCAGGCCAATCACTCGCCATGCCATGGCTTCGTCGTCCCGAGTGAAGTGATACATAGCCTAGGTCTGTAAGCAGAGTCCAGTTACACCCAAATGTACTACTTACTGTCAGCACCAACAAGTTGATTCCATGGAGGCTAACAGGCTCAGACAAGGCCTTGTCAACGATCTTATGCACGTTCTCGAAGAGCCTCTCGCCGAGCGGATCCTTCCCACCACCTTCAAGAACCAGGGTTATAGCGAGAACGAGCTTCAACACGCTGATCTGATCGTCTACCATTGCGTCCGACCCAGGAAGAGCGCCTTGCATCAAACCCGACCTGGCCGCTGCTTCCACAAAGGTAAACAGCATCTCGGCATAGCGCTGCAGTCTATCGACTTCCAGAATAGGGTACATGATACCCATCTCCTCGTGCCATACATGCACCAAGCGGATAGCCTCGTGCTTCGAGATGGACCATATGGGGTCTTTATCCGCGTGTAGGGCGCGCTTCGGCATCATAGCGTTGGGTATGGGAGGCGAGGCCCTGGGTGTCGCGTCGCGGGTCAAGATGCCGTCGTCTTCGCCTTCCTCGCCAGCGTTTATGCCCATGGTCTTCAGGCTCGACCTCGCCACTCCTACATTGAATGCGTTCGACGTCGGGCCGTGGAAGCGGGGGTGCTTGCTGAAGGATTTCGATCGTGAGCGGGCGGAGGGGGGAGGCAGCATAGGCGTCTGCTGGTAGTCTGGATTGAAGGGTGTGCCGATTGAGCCGTTGCTCTGTACGTCGACCTGGGCCCGGAGCGCGCTGAGGTTCTGGAATAGGTCGTCCACTTGCTGCTGGAGGGAAGTTATATGCGTCGACATTTGCTTGAACTCGTCGCTATCTTTGAACGAGTTGCAGCAGTTGGGAGCATAGGCGCACTCCAGGTTGAGATTCCCGCAGCGCTGACATGGCGTCTCGCCATTGCACTTGATCTTCCTCCTTTTGCACTCATTACACGCGATGCTGATATACCTGTTGCCTGAGACGGGTAGACAGAGTCAGTGTCGGGTCGCATGCCATTTCATGCACGACGGGATTACTTACGCTTCGCGCGCTGGACGGGCGTGCCATTCTCGTGTTTCCGCTTTGCGCTACTGCCGGATTCATTTGGCGGACTCATGGTATCGCTCGCATTGTTCCTGTCTGCTGGCGATGCGGCGCTCATGGTTAATTCCGCCTGCGCGCGAGTGTTCCGCGACAAGAAGTTAATGTGTGGAGCTGATAGATGTCTCCGATGTCTGTGCTTTTGCGGGGATGGAAGCCCTGGAGATCCGCTCAGCCCGAGCCGCTATACGAAGTACGAAGGCCCTCGTTCTTCTCAGGGTTTACTTTGAGCCATTACCTATTGAAGATAAGATTCACGATATGATTAGGACATTCAGGTCATCGCATGTGCATAGTAGCTTTCAAAAAAGGGAGAAATGCTCATTTCATGGCTTAATCTGCCTCTCACTCATCGTCTAGCCCAAACTCCTCTCCAACCAGATCAGTCAGCTGCGCCAAGTGTTCAAACACTTCAGCATCCTGCCTAGCTACCCTCGTCGCTTTGAGAAGCAACGGGTATAACCTATGCAAATGTCTCCTATGTTGTGACCTAACACCCGGGGCATCAGGTATAGCCTGCGGCTCGCTCTCCAACTGTTCCAGTTGCTCCAATACAAATAGCAGCTCGCGTCTCTGCGACTCTGGCGCAGGCATGCGACCGCGAAGAGGCTGATCTGCGATATACGTCTTGAGGGGAAGTGCGCATCTCAAGATGAGGTATGGGGCTGCTGCTTTGGCCAGCCAGATACGTTCGCGACTACTGTCGCTCACAGCGACGAGATTGAAGAGCTCGGAAAGACAGACATAGCTCATGTCTGGTCGCCAGGTGTAGTTCAGCTCGGCAGTTTGCCCTAATCGTGTTTTGTAAAGCTCCTCGAGTGGAGAGGTGCCAATGTCGGGTAACTCTCCGGATAGAGGACTGTGTATCAGAGATGTGCTGAAGAGATTGCACGCATAGCTTTGCCGTAGACTATGTGGGAGAGAAGTCGAGCCTAGTGGTAGGGTAATTAGGCTGCGAAATTTAGCGAAAGATTCGATGTCGAATTGTTCGTCCTTCTCTAGAGAGGCGGGGGCATTGGGCAACGACTGTGCACGCGTGATGCAGTGCGCAATATTAACAAGAGTGGTCCAGATCTCCTGGTTGGAGTTGACGTGTGACAATACCGACTCAAGTATAGCTGTAGATGTTGTTGTAGCTTTTTGCCATAAGGTCGGTGCTCGACCCTCTCGTTGCCACACGTACTTCTCTTCAATCGGTTGTGCCAGACTGGTAAAAGCGAAAGACAGTGCATCAGTCGTGTACATCTCTTTCAGCTCAACATGTTTGACGAAGATGTCTTGCAGCAGCGTCATTGAGGCTTTTGAGAGTGCGACAAAGGTTGGCCCGCGCTTTTCCGGGAACTTAGCCAAGGAGGTGTACGGCAGCGTAATGAACCGGCCCAACATACGGATCAGATACGGTGGAATGTCGTTATCTTCTTCCGTTTTGACCATCCTTAAGCATTCCATCACTCGATTCTGGAGAGTGGTCATGGTGTCCAGATCCGAAGAGTAAGCGACTTCGTCCGAGTTGACAACGCAAGCTTCGAGGTTCGCGAGCATCAAAGGCAGATCCTTGTTAAGGAGCCGATCAGAGAGGCGGTATATTGCTTTGAAAGCCTCTGCATACGCGACAAAAGCGTCTTGGTTGTCCTCTTCGTGTACCTCTTGCCAAGCGTCTGAAGACGAAAAGTAACTCCTCCATACCGCAGCAGTCTTGAAAAGGGGATCGGTACTCCATACCTGAGCAGTTTCGGTGTGGGAGAGAACACCAGTCATTGTGGCGAACACCGAAGCCCCTAGCGCATGCGAGTGGTATTCGAAGTAGCGGTTCAGGAGTTCCAGTAGCTCTGACCATGCGTCACCAAGCTGAGACGTATCCAACTTTTCCATGTAGGTAGTATTGAGAACGGTCAGGGTCTGAAGAACCACCTTTGTAGTCTCATCCCATTCCTTGTGGTCGTCTTTGCGTGAAGTTTGTATCCGAACATCATTCTGGATGTTCAAGTTGGCCTCCACCATACCGAACAGAATTGTACGAAGGCAAAGCAACCAAACATCCGATGACAACTGATCAGAACAGTTCTCGAAGATTCTCTGTATAGTTTGGATCGCAGAGTGCCGCACCTCGATGCGTTCATCCGTTGTGATGAATGAGAGATTTAGCAGAACTTGAAGCCACAATGCCGCAGTCTTTCCTTCTCGTGAACGTGTGCTTACGACATCTTCGACGTCGTTTTTGCCACTAGTCTGAGTAACAACCTCCACCAATGAGGAGAGATCGGTCCGTGACTGTAAGTAGTCTGACACATTCCAAAAGAAGGTGATCGCCTATAACAAATTAGATGCTTATTACGCATTTGAAAAAGATCACTCACGGTAAGAGACATGTTCAAATCCTCCCTTTGGGAGCAGAACCTGCGCAGGAGCTCTAACAGCGTTGAGAGGCAAGCATCAGGAACAGCAGTCATAAAATCCGAGCAGACGAGATTGGCTGTCGCAAAAGCCGATCGAGCTAGAGATCTTGATATGACATCTGTAGTGGAACTTGTGGCTTGGCTGTTTCCAGAGGTCTCGGCGTCTTTCGGGTTTCCCTCCGCTGATGGCAGTTTTTGTGTGAAAACGCTCATCAAGCTCTCAATGACAGAGGTCCAGCCAGCAACTAAGGACTCGCCGCATTGCTCAATCACGCTCTTGAGTGCTTCTAGAGCTATTTGATGTACCCGTATATCAGTGTCGCTGATCGTGTCTTTGTTGACCCCATCGTAATGATGGAGGTCGGTAATCTGCTTTTGCAGTGCAGCAAGTATGCGAGCCTGTATTTCTTCGCGTTGGTCGTCGGACATGGAGAGCTCAGCAATCTCCCGAACTGTCCTTGCTAAGATGTCGGCTGCCAGCAGCCTTGTAGGCGTCGCTTTTCGACTGTCAGTGGAGTAGCGTATAATCTCTCGAATCAGGATGTCCCATCCACTATTAGCGGGATCATATTGCGACAACCTGCTTTCGTTCAACGACGCCAGCTCTCCAATCTTGTTCAACGCAAATGCCGAGTCGCGAGAGTTAGCATCTGTATTGAGACCGATTCCCGATGCGCTACCGAGACGCCGATGTGAAACCTGAGGACGGCCGGAGGTAATTGGTGTTCCTTGTCCGCTCTCTGATGATGATACCCCGTTTAGCAGTGAGCAAAGCGCTTGTAATACCTCGGAAAAGGACTCATTAGGATAGTCAACTGTACTTTCAAAGAGCCTGCGCGCAGCACTCTGGACAGCTGAGGTCTCTGCCTCTAATTTCTCTGTATTGGTATCCATGTCCGCACGGCTTCCAGATCCAGAAGCGCGACTGCTGTTCTGGCTCGACAACGCCATCACCAGATCGGCTACTTGCAACGTCTCAAAAACGATAGACCATGCTGACTGTAGCGTTGGTCCTAGTGCAATTGCAAGATTGAGTAGAGCTCGCAGACACAGTAAGTTGCGAGGGCCCAGCGTGGGGGCTGTAACATCGTGCGAAGGACGCCTGTTCTTGTCGGTGGACATTGAGGAAGCTTGGCTCACAAAGCTGTCCACGCTGAGCATCCCTCTCGCATTAGAGAAGATCCCAGACTTCTCATTAGTAGGAGACGAAGTGTTGGCTAGCAGCAAGTTCGAGGGGACAGCTGCTTTACCCATGGTAGTGAGGAATGCATCTCGTGGCGTTGAGAGTCTGAGCAGTCCGGCAACCTGAGTAAACTTTTGTATGGCTCGGATCAGAGCCCTGTAATAGTCCGTATCAAGCGTAGCATTAAGGAATGTTGAGCAGGTTGCAAGGACTGCAGGCCAGCATTCCGTGACCAGGTTGGTCGAGGTTTGCACGTATGAGTAGGCCGGATGATCGGTCAGATCCAGAGGATTGACTGGTATAGTCTTTTTGCGGAAAGAATGAGTCCTCGAAAGCTTCCGAGTGTTACGATCTGGCGATGCGACATCCGTGTCGTCTTCATTCATTTCCTCGGCTTTGGTTTTCTTCCGGCTTCTGCTCTCATGATGTACAGTAAGAGGAAGAACGAATTTTGCGAGACTCTCAGAAATGTTGGTGATACATGTCAACACCAGACTGTAGATGTACGTTTCGGGTAATGCAGGTGGGTCGGTTTTGTCGAGGTGTTCGATGCACGGAGTTTTGAGAGAACTCCATTGCATACTGATGCCAGATGGACGAACATGGTTGCTAGTATCGCTCACAGAACCACCTATGACGCCAGCTAATGCGCCCGCTTCAGCGACAGCTTGATCCGATACCTCTTCTTCAAAACCAGCGGCAGCTGTTGACTGCTGACCTAAGCCAATCGCCGATGGCTTTTCAGTCGCAAGGCGCACGAAAGCCGCTAGGTTATCTCCAAATATGTTCTTCTTTCCGCTTTCTGCATCAAATAGGGCATAGATTGCTAGGAGAAGTCTGGAATCGGCGTAAATGCTGCGGAACACCTCGAGACAAAGAACTCTCTTCCATGCCTGAGAGGCCTCAGGATCGAGCATATGGTTCAAAAGACCGAGCGCAATCTCGCATTCGGAGGGAAGCGTGTCAAGATGATATCGAATGATCAGATGTAGTATCCGAATGATGCGTACAGTCACCGCAAAGGACAAACGATCGGATAGAGAGCGGATGATCAGCGGCATTAACTGGGTTCGCATAATGTAAATCTGTTCCGGATGCGTCGTCATAATTTTGTTGTGGTTCGACAAGATTGCTTCGATCAGCTCCAGCGTCGAGGCTGGCGGCAGCGAAGCAAATCGCATGAAGACTGGCTTCTCTCCAACGATGAGTGCGATGAGATCGGTAAACATCTAGACTTGTCAGTAAAGCTATTGGCATTTAAGGAAATGACGGACCTTGTAGGCATCGTTCGCTGCTGGTCTGACTGAGACTTGGCCATCATCACCTTTCACCTCGGTCACTGTGGGGATCTCTAAGGCTTTCTCTTTGCATTTGGTCAGCCTACAACACATATGTTCTTTGACTCAGCATCATACCATCTTCGGACGCAACTCTGTCGAATACGACAATCACCAGCTGTTGCAACGTGGCTGCAGCCGTGTTGCTGACAGCAAAGTTCTTCGCATTTTGGAGACTTGAACATATTTGCAGAACAGCGGATAATGACTCGCTGCGTATTTCCGCGGGATAGTTCTGAAGCAGTGAAGGTAGCGCCTGCAGTATCTTCAACTGGATATCATGGCCTGGCAGCGTTAGCTACGTCTGAAGCATCCTGCTCGGTCCTTTTACTTGATGGTACAGATTGCTTGAACGCTTCAAGCACTTCTGTTAGCCGTTCCCGTGGCAATGCTCGCGAAACGCTGAGTCTTTGGAGACATGAAATTCCAGTAGATGCAAACTTGGCATTTTGGGTTCCGCAAGCAATCAAGAAGGGCGAGATGAAATGTGGTCGTCGCGAGAGATCTTGATTCCGTCAACACGTGCAGATCAAGTGACAGTAGGCATCTCACCAGCCGAGAGTTGGGCTTCTGAAGTATTGGAAAGCGACTTCAAGTCCTTCAAGGCCGTCTCTGCAGCATTGCGTAGCTCGGTATTCTTGCGTTTTGCATCCTGTATGAGGTTGCCTAGTTCAGCCGCCAAGATTTGAGCTGTCATTCTTTTGGTACGAGCCGGAGCATCTGGACGGTGCTTTCAGGCAAAGGAGTGACTTGAGAGTTGGGTATCGGTTGTTGTTCTGTCGAATCGCTAAAGGCAACGTTGTCGCGTCTGGGGCGACGGGCCAAGCGATTCACGCGTGCCAGGTGAGACCCTGGTCCACGGGTGCCTCGTCATAGCCATCGACGCTAGCGGGCCCGACGGACATGTTTAGACAAACATCCATCCTGCTGCCACCCATAACTTTACAATTGCGCTTGAGTCGAGTATACCGCCAGCAACTTACACTCTAGCTACACTAGCTACAAAGCTCACTCAAAACTGTCCACAACCGTCAACAGCTACCACTATCGCATAGCGGGGTCCATCCCACTTCCTCACGCGCCACACTTCTGTTCAGCCTTCACACATAACTACCGCTACTATGGGCGCTAAGGTTCCGCGCAACTTCCGCCTGCTGGAAGAGCTCGAGAAGGGCGAGAAGGGTCTCGGTGCCGGTATGGTAGATCTGTGGTATAGCCGTGGGTAACAGGGTGCTGAGAGTTTACAGAGGCCTGTTCATACGGTCTTGACAATGGCGACGACCTGCTGATGTCCGACTGGAACGGTACCATTCTCGGTCCACCACACGTATGCGCTCCTTTCTCCGCGTCACAATCTGCATACTGACCCCGTCGCAGAGCGTCCACGAGAACCGCATTTACAGCGTATCGATCCACTGCGGCCCTGACTACCCCGACACTCCTCCGGAGATCAAGTTCACAACCAAGATCAACCTACCCTGCGTCAACCCTCAGAATGGAAAGGTGCGATAGTCGGAGGCATAGATACTTGACGGATACTGACGATACCAGGTCGATGGGTCCAAGTTGCCATGTCTGGCTCAGTGGAAGCGCGATTTCACCATGGAGACCATATTGATAGAGCTTCGAAGGTTAGCACAATCATGGGATGACAAGGCACAGTACTAATTGGTTCCAGGTATATGGCGCTGCCTCAGAACAAGAAGCTTCCACAGCCACCTGAAGGCGCGATGTTCTAGAAGAACGCGCACAGCCTGCTCCAGAAAAGAACTAAGGATCAGGGATGATATGGGCATAAGATATGATGCACGAAGGAAATGAATGCGCATGGAACGGAGTTATGGTCTGCTAGCGTAGCCATACAGCCTGACAAGAGATCAGGATTATCAACAACTTATATTACTTCATTTTGCTCCTGTCTCGTTCTTTGCGGAGTCTCTGAGGAAGTTCTTACAGCAGAATATTGAAGTCAGTTACCAGCGTGGCGAAT
This sequence comes from Alternaria ethzedia, assembly GCF_023757985.1. Taxonomy (NCBI): domain Eukaryota; kingdom Fungi; phylum Ascomycota; class Dothideomycetes; order Pleosporales; family Pleosporaceae; genus Alternaria; species Alternaria ethzedia. The sequence goes on along the minus strand of NW_026056203.1, from coordinate 965,156 downwards.
ATCGAGTACCTGCATACGCGCAATGTCGTACTTTGGAAAGAGGTGGTGCGCACGTGATATCTAACATCCCAGCCCAAATCCTTCGCGTTGCGGCGCAGGCCTCGGACCTCCACCACCGAGCCATCTCATGCATGCCCCGATTCCTCCAGCCTAAACGGTCGACACAACACCGCGTAGCAGGTTAGACACTGAGCCTTTTGGTAACTACCAATAAACTCTAACATCGTTTCTAGCAATCGCTCTTTATCGAGCCTTGCTGTCGCGATGTTCCTCCGCTCCGCTCTCAGATGACGACCAAGTCTCTTTGTTCAACGCCATTCGCAACAAGTTCCGGCGGAACAGAAAGATACAGAGCCCTTACCAATTGGGCATCAGCTTCAAAGCTGGTTATGAGGTAGGTCTATGTTACTGCAGCTTTGTATATATCAATTGACAATGTATAGACACTCGACCATCTCGATGCCTCCGCTACTGGCAATACAGCCAGCGCAAGCACTTTGACGCAACTGATCTCTCAATTACCCTGCGGTCTAACACGCGCACCTCCCATAAGACGATACGAAAAGACGACGCTGCCAGACCCTCCCAAAGAACGGCTTGCGTGCCTTCCACCCGAGAGAGCCGTCCTCAACGTGCGACCCTACGCAAAAACCTCTGGACCCCGCCGCGTCCCTATCCTCGCCTCCGCAAACGGCGTACCCTTCTTGCGCCTCACGAAGCCGCAACCCCCAGCACTAAGTCGCGTTATCCAACAGCGACTACGGCGCAAGAACGAGCTCTTCGACACGAGGGTCCTTCTGGAAAACTGGTGGCTGCCCATATGTCAGCAGGAGGACGTGTGGGACGTACTCATAACCGCGCAATCGAAGGAGCGCGAAGATACTGTGAAATGGCAAACTGCGGTTCGTGATTCATTGAGGGAGAATCAGGAAGCACACCAGGCGGACATCAGGAAGGATATAGTGATGACGAAGAAGATGCAGAAGATAGTGGATATGGAGACTGAGCTTGCGCTCAAGGAGGGACAGACTGTTGTGAGGGGAAGGAAAAGGCATCCTTTACGCGTCATCAAGCCGGAACCATGAGCACAATATACTGTCTTATGGTTTGTTCTATCTGCGCTTTGCAAGATGGGTATATGTTCGACCTGAAATGCCATGCCAATGCACTGTAGTCACTATGAAGCCGCGTCAATCTTCAACTTCCCTACATCCACTCCGTCTACACCATCGTCATCGTCCTCATCATCATCCACCTTGCCGACCAAGCCCCGCTGCCACAGCTCCTTACCCGTCAACTTCTTCTCTTCCTTGACAATCCTCTTCTTCTTATCCTCCAGCTCCTTCTCCTCTTCCTTCCGCCTCTTCTCATCCTCCATCTCCTTCCTAAACCTGTCTCGCCATGCGAGGAACGTCTCTCGTGTGACCGCCTCACCCTGGAACTTCTTGTTCTCTTCCTCCTCGGCTTTGGCCTTGGCGATGTCGACGAGGGCTTGCTTCGCGTTTTGGCGCTCCGTTATGAGCAGCTCGGCGCTGTCTTTGAGGACGGTTACGAGGGTGAAGACCATGGCCATGCCGAGGTTTTCTTCTATCGTCTCCGTGAGCGAGTCTAGCAGGCGTTGCTTGTCTTCTTGTATGTCGAGGTATTGGTGTCGTGGCGCGTTGGGCGGTTGTGTTACGTCGAGTCGGGGGGCTTCGTCGGGGTAGTTGGGCGGGTAGGAGACATTGAGGATGATGACAGCTGGTGGACATGAGTTTAAGTCTGTCTGTAGAGATAATGCAAGCGCATACGTTGCTCTTCTTCTGTTTCAACGTCTTCGTGGCGGCCATCGTCGAGCGTGATTGCGATTCGGAACTCTGTCTCGGAAACATCTGCGGAGTGTCAGTATATAGTAAGAAGATGTTGCGCAGGAAAGCGCCACCTGTGATCTCGTCGGGAAAGATAGACTCGAGCACCTCGCGCTCTTCTTTCTGGTCTTCGATACCCATGGTGTGAAGTAGTATGGAAATCAGTACAGTGATGGCATCTGCAAGTGACGCTGAGGCTGCTCTGGCGGGGCGCGCCTTCCCCACGTTAGCTCCGTCCGACCGCCGATCTCTAGAAATTTTTGGGTATCTTGGACCGCTACATCATACATCCACAACACGACACAAATCTCACATCATGGCGAAAACGAAACCTACCGATCGCAAGGCGAAGAAGAGCGCAAAGAGCGGTGCAGTAAAAGAATCGAAGAAACCGAAGGCGTCACCGGAAGAACTTTTGATTCAAGCCGCTACCTTCTTACAAACGTCACAACCCGAAGAAGCGCTGGTCGCCGCACGAAGAGCCCTCAACCTACTCCAGCCCGGCACATCGAAACCCTCCGCTGCAGCACTACCTGCACTGAACCTTCTCGGCGAGATCAACGTCGAACTGGGCGACCCAGACTCTGCGCGCGAAGCCTTCCAAGCAGCAATTGTAATCGACCCAGAAGGCGCGAACGATGGCGCTGAGAAGTTCCTATGGCTAGCACAATTAAACGAGGAGGGAGGCGCGGAGAGTGTGCGGTGGTTCGAGAAGGGCATTGAAGTGCTGAAAAGGGAGATTAGTGAGCTGGAAGGCAAACGGGTGAAGAAGGACGAAGTCGAGGAGCTGCTCGAGGAGAAGAGGCAAAAGATAGCGAACTCGCTCTGTGGTATTGCTGAAGTCTACATGACGGATCTGTCTTGGGAAGAAGACGCCGAGGCGCGATGCAACGCTGCCGTCACCGAAGCACTACTTTTCGCACCCGAAAATCCAGAACCACTACAAACACTCGCATCGATACGCATCTCGCAACTCAAGCCCGACGAAGCCAAATCCGCACTGACACGGAGTATGGATCTATGGAAAGATCTCGACCCAGACAATCCCAAGGTCCCAGACTATTCGACTCGTATCAGTCTTTCTCGCCTGCTCATGGAAGCTGAGATGGAAGACGAGGCTATCGAAGTATTGGAGCGGTTAGTGGGCGAGAACGACGGCAGTGTCGATGCTTGGTATCTGGGCGGTTGGTGCCTGCACTTGCTCGCGGGAAAGCAAAAGACCGAAGGAGAGGAGAAGGTTGCAACATCACTACTGCGTGCCAGTCGCGATTGGCTGGAGAACTGCCTCAAGCTCTACAACATGCTGGAGTGGGAGGACGAGCGGCTGAAGGAGCACGCTGATGAGATATTGAAGGAGCTCAACGACGTACTCGGTCCCTCTACCGGCGAGGAAGATGAGGACTGGGAAGACGCCGACGAGGAGATGGACGATGATGACGATGACGACAATGAGAAGATGGACGGCACGTGAATGTGATAGTATAACTTTACAGGCCGGCTTGGCCGTGTTGAGGCCGCCGATGGTCAGCGATACGCGGCTCCGCTGTGAATGGGACCGAGATTGGGGATATTGGGCAGCACGGGCAGCATGGGCAGCAATGTTGGGATGTTACGATCGAAGTAGTACAGGCCGCGCATAGTACAAGCTGGATGTAGTGTAGATTTATTTGATACCCAGGGTGCGTGGACGGATAGCAGACGCGCGACCTGAGGCAGGCAGTTGGCAGCACCAGCGTGGGACGGGGCCCCTGCATGTGGGATGCCGCCGCGAACCTATGTAGGATGGGCACTAGGATGCTGTCAGCGGTGCCGTGACAGCTCCTGAATAGACGAAGCCACACGCCAATCATTCCCCGCTTTGCGAGCTACTGAGGTCGCGTCCCGCTTCGAGGTGCGAACGCGAAGCAGCGGCGCATCGGCGACGTGAACAGGACGTGTGTGTAGGACGAGTCGTCGCATGCGGAGCGAGTGCGCCAGTCGGTTGCAGGGCAGGCAGCCCATTGGCGCGCTGCGCTGAGGGTGTAACACCAAGGTGCGGTGGATGGGATGAGACATGGCCTGCGCTTGGCAGCTCTGTCGACGTCGCCGGCGCCGCCAACGCCACGAATAATCAATCATGCTCGTCGAGACCAAGACCGCCCTGGGGAGTTGCCGCAAAGTCAAAGTGACGCTGCGCCATCGCCCTCGCCCGCCGACGTGGTGCCTTTAGATCCCAACCCACAAAAGTCAACGCGCCCTCGCCGGCCGTCCCTCGCGCCTGCTCCGACAGATGCTCAGCAAGCCCCACACCCGTACACATCGCATTCGACGGAGAGTGCGTCGCAAACCCTCGGCCGCCCGGGCATGCCATGATCTGGTATCTTCTCTATCCGCTGCGTGGGTGAGTCGCTGCTGCCCCATCCCACGCGTCCGCCTCTAAACGCTGCTCTAGTACCACTGAACCACCACGGCTCGACACCTCGCACCCCATCCGCCGCGCGTTCCAGGCCCACGGCACGGCCACGGCCCGGCATTGGCTGCTCTCCATTGTCCTGACCATCACCGTCTCCGTCCTGCTCTGCTACCAGGCCGTCTTCCAGGCCGACAGCTCCGCCGCCGCTGCCCTCCGCAATCTCCCCAAGCATGTCTGGACATCGACCACCGAGGTCGAGGGCGAGCGCCCCGCCGATGTCGTCGTGCGCCAGGTCTGGGTCCACGGCGACTACATGAATGCAATTGCCCTGCCGGTGCTGCGCGAAGCGATGCATGTCCAGGAAGTGCTCATCAACGGCGGTTTTGACACGCGAGAGAGCGCTGCGTACGACGACCAGCACATGCTCCAGCGCGATGCCCCGGGCTGCCTCGTCGCACCCGCCGGAGAGAAGTGGGGCTGGCACTCGCCGTTGATGTACTGGGACTGCTCGCTGAGCGCGCTGGAGAAAGACGACAATCTCCTCGATACCATCAACGCCCATAATCGCATCCGCTCGGCACTCAATGTCACCCTGCGCCCGAGCACCGTCTTTGCTGGCAAGTCCTTCTCGGCCACCAAACTTCGCGCCGCGGATGCGTTGGTTATCACGCTGTTCGACCAGACCAACTCGAGCTTGGGAGATACTTGGGACTCACGGTCGCGCCTTCTGGCTGATAAGCTGGACCCAGACTGGACCATCTTCCCGCCCGACGGCCAGGTCGGGCGGAGTCGACTCTACGAGTTTCGGTTCAAGCCGATGACTCTGAACGATGACCTGTTCTTAGCAGCGTCCTACCTGGTGACCGCAGTTTATGTTATATGGAGGATGATGCAGCTGCGAGCAGTCAAGAGTTGGTTTGGGCTGCTTGTAACCATATGTGCCAAGGTAGGCTCACTACCACATGCTACTACTCCCACTGCTAACCACCGGGCAGATGTCCATCTGCGTCATCGCCAGTTTCACACTTTGTACCTATCTTGGAATTGATTTAGCGCGAATACCCCGCCCATGGTTTCCTGGAGTTGTCTTTTGTTTTGGATTGGGAAATATGTGCGTACACTGTTGCTTCGCCCCAACCTGGCTGACACAACTAGATTTCGTTTGATTAATGTCGTCCTCGAGACACCCCCGGAGATGCCCCCTCACCAGCGGATCGGAAATGCGCTCGGTGAAGTCGGACATCTATCTCTTGCCATTGCCTTCCAAAATCTGGCCCTTTTGTACTTTTGTTCCCGGCTCGTTTCACCCTGGGTAGCCGACTTTTGCGTCTTCGCTGCCGTCACCCTCGTATTCGACCTTGTTTTCCACTTGACCTTCTTTGTTGCTGTTCTCAGCGTCGACGTGCAAAGAATGGAACTTTCAGACTCACTGGACCGCGCCGATCTTCATCAAAACAACAACAAGAAAGGAACGGAGCGGCAGTCTTGGCTTGGAGCGTTGTTAGAAGGTACCCTGCCACTCAGCACGCGCTTTGCTGGCACAGTCGCGATCTGTTCTATCATCCTTGCTATCAACTGGCACTTTTTCGACAACGACGGCAAGCAATTATCCATCGATACGCTTCGCCGAAATCTCACAATGAGGAGACGGAGACGTACCCCTGACAGCACATGGAGCCCACCACCGATCAATCAGGCTAGGACACCCGCTGATTGGCTTAGGATTCAAGATCACAATACTGCCCGGGAACTATTTGGATTCATCAAGCCGGGTGCTTCAAGCTTCATAGCCCGTATTTACGACCCCATCCTCGTGGTTGCGAAAGGGGCATACGGGCGCGACCGACCTCAGCCGCCGCTGTCTTTCACCGATGGAGTCCGCCGCTTTGCGCAAGCACATGCGTTTCCGGTAGCCTTGCTCGTCGTTACGTTTATCGCGACTGTAACATTATTTATGAACTATCTTCTCTGGACTGGACTTCCGAAAACTTCTGAAGACACAGAAGATGACGAAGTCACATTGTCTATCAAGACATTGCCGACGCCGCAGAACCTTGACGTTGTGCAATTGGCTTCTTGCTCGAGAGGCCATCTTGCAAGCATATCTCTTGACCGGAGCACTGCACTGTGGCTACATGGCCGCGGAGGGTATCTGCACACAACGCTGCAGACAGCAACGATGAAGCCAAAGCTCTGGCCCATATATGCTACGGCTATGGACGATGGTGGTAACATCCTTGCGATCTGTGCAGACACTGGTCAGATCGGCTTATGGGATATCCCAGCATCACGATTCCTTCTGTTTCCCAAGATCGACATTCGTGGACAAGCGCCCGTTCTCTTTACCTTTGCCTATCTCAAAACACGTTTAGATGTCGAAAAGCTCTACCTTATCATCATCACTCCAGACGGACACCTGACTAGGCTCGAAGCACGCACAGGCATCCACTATACCAGGCGCATATCGAGTAGTCCGATCGTCTGTACCACAACGTACACCTCACTCAAGGGCGACACTAGCGTTGTGTTTGTAACGAAGCCTGGCGAAGTGCACATCCTGCCGCTTATGGAGGAGGGCAATACGATGTCCGAAGTAGTCGCCGGGCTCGACCCCGGGCCACCTCCAGGCAGCAATCCCGCGAAGATTCGATGTATAGAGGCTGTTCCTAGTCTGGGCCTCATCTTTGCACTCCGCGACGAGGAGGCTGAAATATTCGACTTCACGAGCCGAGCGCTCGTACACTCTTTCCAGATCGGCCACGTCAAGCCGCACTCTTTCAGGGTCTTGTATCCTATGCGACGGACATGTCAATGTGGAGCTCCAACAGTGAACTCGCTTGCTGTCGCATACACAGAGCAAGACACAGACCACATGATCATGCAGAGTTTCTCCCTTGACGACAACACGTCGTCACAAATATGTCTCGGAAAAGCGCTGGACAGGGAGAAGCACGGATGCCGTGGGCTCGACCATGCAAAAGAGGCCGTACATTACGTCGAGCCTGTCGGAGTGTGGGAGGCGACGGATGCGCTCAGTGTCGTGGGGATCAGGAGATGTTTACAATCGCCTACGCCATCATCCACGACTTCAGGCACTGATGAATCTAGTCACAGCGTGGATCCAGTGGCGCTCGCGTCTGCGCTCAAGCAGCGAGCTCAAAACCAAGGCAGTCCGAAGGCCACCAAATCCTTAGGGGGAGTCTTTGCCAAGGGCAGTCGAAGAGGTTTCGTTGGCGACACTGACACATGGGAGGCCTGGACGCTCTCAAGCACAGGCGAGTTTCGCTCACGACCACTCGTTCCGGATGACCTGGACGGCACCACAGAGGTCCCTTATGAAGACGAACTCTTCGTAACAGCTCCTGGGCCAATGACTAGACTAGGGAAGCGTAGCGTGGTCGTCGGCTTTGGTAACACTGTGAAGGTCATCACATTGGGCAAAGAGTCGTTCGATGGCTTGACAAACCTCCAGAGTAACGCCATGGATATTGGCCTTGGGTCGTACAAGTGGAGGGCCCGCAGAGGCACTGGCAGGAAAGTACAGTGAGAATTTGCATATGTTCGGCGCAACGGTACAGGTGGGCTCGGGCTCTGGGTGGTGGGTGTGATCTACGTGCAACTTCAGCTCTGGTGTTAGACTACGGATATACCCTATGCGCAGTAAGCGCGGCGTTTTCAGTGAGGCTCTTTCGGCCTTGGCCTCAGTGAGGAGATTAGCAATGTACTATATGATTGTTCGCAGCGACTGGAGGCTTCACTTGAACGTCATGGAGCCAGCGTGTACATCAACCTGTGGCAATGCTCCTTCAAGCAGGTGGTTTGCCGACACCCAATCGGCGGCATGGAGCGCACCTATAGCGAGAGTCGAAGCCCCGCAGCGACGTCGATGTGCATAGACAACCACAAGTCGCACATACCGAGCCGGCTATCCGCCTAGGCAGACGGCAGTGGTGAGCAGGCTGCATCGCCGTGTGTAACAACGAGGGACAGGATCAAGCTTGGGTTGGACCGCGCGTTGGGTGCATTGCATTGATGGCCACAGGCCGAGGGACGTCATGTGGCGTGTGGCTGAGGCGAGCAGTCTTGCAAGGGCAGGGTCCTCAGACGGTGTGGTTTTGCGGGGCTAGAACAGGGGAAGAGCCCTTGAGAAAAGGGCCCACGCGACCCCCGTGGGTAGGCGATCGAATCGCGGCACATGCTCAGTCCAACCCTCCCTCCATACAAGACATCCCGACCGCCCAGAGCCGCACGTATCTTCCTTTTTCTTTTGCGCGCAGCCATTGCTATCCCCAATTGGTACGTCATGGCCCCCTCCGACTGCGGGTGTGGTTGTTCAGAATCTACCCTTTCACATGCGCCGAAGCCACCATCCATGTCCTCTCGACTCTCCCACCGCCCAGCCAACACCACACTGCACTATGAGACTAACCATGGCATAGTTCAAACATCATTATGAGTAAAGCACAATCACCGTACGACTCACTCCGGAACATACCGCAGTACTACGACAACTCGGACTCGGAGAAGTCGGCCCTCAACCTCATACTTGCGCTGCGGCCAGAATGGGAGGAAACCAAGGACACAATTGAGTTTGTGCGGTTCACCGATGGCATCACGAACACGGTATGCATATGCTCGCAGCCATGCACTGGCCACGGCCCCCTTTCTCCACGCATGGCTAAGACGACGGATAGCTTCTGAAAGCGGTGAACAACCTGCCCGGCCTGTCCAAGACCGAGGTCGACGACGACGCGATCCTGCTGCGAGCATACGGAAAGGGAACAGACGTCCTCATAGACCGCGAGAGTACGTGACCATGCACCGCCGCCACGACCGAGACTAAACAAGAAAACTAGAGGAAACCCGCTCCCACTCGCTGCTCGCACGCCACAATCTCGCACCCTCTCTGTACGCGCGGTTTGAAAATGGTCTCCTATACAAGTACATTCCAGGCGACGTATGCACGCCTGAAGATTTGCGACGGCCAGACGTATGGCGAGGAGTAGCACAGAGGCTGGGAGAATGGCATGCCACATTACCTATATCGAGCATTAGCAGCACATGTCCCGCGCCCGCACAACTCACATCTCACAACAACAAGCGTGCGTCTCTAGCCGCCATGGCGACCCTCACGCCAGGCAAGCCCATCCCGAATGTGTGGACAACAATGCAGAAATGGATCCTCGCGCTGCCGACCGACACAACGGCGCAGGCCGAGCGGCGCGATGAGCTCATGCAGGAACTCGAAAGCTTAGTAGCGTTATTGGGTGACACGCCCGGTGTAGGCGGCTCGAATCCGTTTGTCTTCGCCCATTGCGACCTCCTCTCCGGCAACGTGATTCTCGAGCCTACGCCGTCCTCTGCCTCTGCCTCGCGCCGATCTAGTGCGTCGAGCGGGTCCGACTCGCCCGACACCGCAGCTGCATGCGTGTCGTTTATCGACTACGAGTACGCGACTCCTGCTCCTGCTTCCTTTGACATTGCAAACCACTTCGCCGAATGGGGCGGTTTCGACTGCGATTACAACGCTATGCCCACACGCACCACTCGCCGCGCTTTTCTCCGCGAATACCTCCGCAGCTTCAACGCGCACCAGAATAAAAGTTACAAGGAGGAGGAGCTCGAGATGCTGTTTGAGCAGGTCGATCGCTTCCGTGGCGTTCCGGGGTTTTATTGGGGCATCTGGGCGTTGATCCAAGCGCAGATTTCGCTCATCGAGTTCGACTATGCGAGTTACGCTGAGATACGGTTGGGCGAATACTTTGCGTGGAAGAAGACGCTTGATGGGGGTGTGGAAACGGAGAATGAGCGTATGGTGCTGAGGGAGAAGATTTGGGCGTCAGAAGAGTAGGAGATGGTATGACGTTGCCGGCATGGGTATGCCTAGGAGTTTGGAAGAGTGGAGAAAGCTGGTTCGGCTGAACATTCAACATGCGATTTCCTTATTGTTCCATAGGGGCGGGCGCCTTTTTTCTTGTTCGCTATCAGCTAGAGCACTCACCTTGTTCGCCGTTTTCTTTTTAGCACGCTTAGTACGTTTAATACCAACTTAGAGCACGTTCGTTATGGGACTGTTACCAAATCAAGATCCTGGAGCATACATCGACGTTAGGTCACCCACTTTGCATGTTTTTATCTTAATGAAGTCTCCAGATCTGTTCAGTGGTTCTTCTTTTTGAGGTGGCTGCAAAGCCCTGATCTCCTGATTCTAGACAGCACTCGAATGCTTTCATCTACTTGAGACCTGGTAGCACATCGTTGAGGATTAAAGAAGCAGATCAACAGCTAGACAAGATGTTGCCTTCCGTGCGTCCGGGGTGCAGGTCACTTGGAAAGCCCTTGTGCTCGACTTCTCCGCTTCCTGTAGTGTCCTGTGCATGAGACCTCCCGACTGCTCTCAGGCCCATCTCAGATCATCCTCTCACCACGACTCTCAAGCCGACATATGGAATCCTGCCCCGTAATCTTCTCCTCTCATTTTCGCCTGACATGGGCGCTGGGTTTATGGATGTAGAAGCGTATCTTGGATATTCAATCATAATCTCACACTAGGCACGTTAGCACAATCCCTTCTCTCTCATTTCACAATCTGCAGACATACCATCAAGATAATCCGCTGCAATCAGTAGCTCCAGACACAGCTCGGGCGGGATGTCCATATCCGACACGTCTTTGCTTTCCGCGTGCTTTTGGTTGTAGTAAAGGTACTCGCAGACCTTTTCTAGCACCACACCACTAAGCATCTCCATTAGCCTCTTCTCTCATGATGTATCGTCTAGCTGAGATACGGCGGCCCGATAGGGAATGGGAGGCATGGTTGGAGTAGACGTACTTGATCGTAGGCAAGTCGACGCGGTTCTGTGCGTTTTCCCGAAAGCCGGCTATTGATGCGTTAGTCGGGCTGTGTAACATCCATGTAGTAGAGAGCGACTCACAAAGCGGATCCAGTGCTTTCTTGATCGTGCCTGCTATGCATGCTGCTGAGCGGAGGATCTTGAACTCGAAGCCGTCGTTCGAGACCAGGGTGACGTATTCGGTGGGCTTGTCGTCTGCCATTGTGATGCGCGGTATGAAATATAAGTCTGATAGCTTCTGAGTGTGGTCTGAACGCGGGATCGTTGGATATAGCGGCGTCGAGTGGGAAGTTGTGTGAGAGACGGTGGATATCGCGGGGAAGTTGCGGAGGACAGCGCGCGCTGTCACGTTTTCTCGCGTGGGCGAACGTCGAGATGGGGAGTGGATGGCTTACATCACCCATCTACAATAGACTATACCGTCTTAATTTCTTGTAAAGCAAAGCCATCACGAGGGACCAATTTGACAGAAGATTAAACCCCAGAAACAATTCCCTTCCCACGGACGAATTGACCGCATTCCAAAACACAAAGTACGCCCATCCTATCACCATGGCGCACCGCCCACGACACGTCCTCATCACAGGCGGCAGCCGAGGCATCGGCCTCGCAATCGCACAACTCTTCTCCAAAAACACATACCGCTGCACCCTAATCTCACGCTCAGAGCCTGACCTAAAAGCCGCCATAGCAAGCCTAACACCCCTCCCATCCACCTCATCACCAGAAACACCTTCAAATCCCGAGACACATGACCCTGCAGAACCACCATCATACCAACACGGCTACATCGCAGGCGACATATCGCTAGGTTCCAATTTCTGGCACCTACACCCCTCGCGCCCTTTCATCGCTCATCTACCCAAGCCAGAGCGCACGGCGTTCTCGACACATCCTTCGCGCATCGATGTGGTTGTGAATTGTGCGGGTGTCACGCAGGCGAAGCTCTTCTCGGGATTGAACGAAGAGGACCTGGAAAGTATCATTCGGACGAATCTTACTTCTATGATGCTGGGGACCAAGTTTTTGATACGGTATGTACACCCAAACGTGTTTTACTCTTGTTATGTGAGGCTTTGTTTTATGTGCGATCTGTTGACTTGTTTACGTCTGGAATAGGAATGGGTATCTGAGAGGTAGGAGTCAAGCTGAAGATGAAGATCCTGTCATTATCAATGTCAGTTCGCTGCTGGGATTGCAAGGCGGCTACGGAGCCGTTGCGTATGCGGCGTCGAAAGCGGGTGTTTTGGGGTTTACTCGCGCTTTGGCTACAGAGTATGCGAGTCACAAGGTGCGGGTTAATGCCATTGTACCTGGATACGTGGAAACAGACATGACAAAAGGTACGCATGCCACAGTGTTGTTTGTTAAGGCGTGCTCTAACCACGGCCAGACCTGAATGCCACTGAGCTTCAGCAACGCATCCCGTTGAATCGTTTCGGAAAACCCTCTGAGATCGCCCACGCAGCATTGTTCCTTGCAGAAAACCGATATGCACATAATTGTGTGTTGAACTTGGATGGCGGCTTATCTGCCGTCTGATTCCATTAACTTTACTACGCTGGTTGGTATTTTTCCCATTCAACTGCCATTCCGGCCTTGCAAGACGGCCCAGTGGCGTTCTCCAGATGTGCTTCCTTCCACCAGATGATCCAGGCTCAGGTATGTTACCAGTGAGTCCTCCCAAAAGACGCCCATGCCAAACGTTTCCATGCGACTGATTGGTGTATAGTACAAGAGAAAGGAAATCTATATGCCGTTTGCGCTTCGGTAGCGCGCGGTTTGTTGGACTGGTGATCGAGGTGCGGAGATGTGGTGGGATGAGTGGAATGTCAAAGACGCTTGAACGCTGATGATCCAATGGCGGGACGAGAAGAGTGAAGTATATCGAATACTCCAATGATCGTCTGTAGATAGCCAAAACAATCATGAGGTCCAAGGTGAGGACGATGCGCCAAGATGCGGGCAGCAACCCAACTTTTGTAGAAGGTTTATTCAGTCGTCATCAATGACGATCGCTCCGTCCTTGTCGTCCTCAATGGTTATGTGGCCGTCGTCTTTCTTCTGCGACTCCTCCATGACCTTGCCCTTCTTTCGGACGAGGTCGTCCTCCAGGCCCGCTTGGCTGGCTGTGCGCTTCGCAGTACCGTTCGTGCTTCCATTGGTGACACCATTGGTAGTGGCGCCGTTGACAGTCGCATGACCATTGGTCTCTGGCGCAGGTGCCTTGGGTTTGGTCGGAATCTTGTTCTCATCGGGTAACCTGAGCGGATTCGCGTTCTCGGTGAACTCTGTGTGTATAATGCAGAGCACTAAATCAACCTTTGCGTCTTCTTCCGAGTCGTCAGAAACCGTGAGGAAGGTGTCGTTCTTCAAGTTGAGTTCCTCAAATGTCTTGTCGAGATGAATGTCTTCGTCCATGTCATAGAGTATATCCGAATCGCGCTTGACGCTGAACTCTTCTCCGTAGCCCAGCTTCTCCTTCAGGACCATGTTGATCAGATCGCTTAGCGTCGCGCGCGGTGTATCGACGTGCAGGGTGGCATAGCATACACCACAGGTCGCACAGTGGGGATTCGGTGGTCGAAGTGATTCGCTCGAAATGACGCGCTCGGTGCTGCGGGTGAGGAAGACCATCTTGGCTTTGTCGAGCTGATCGCGCATAACCTTGAAGGCTTGTAAGACGCAGAGACTGGCCGTCATGGCGTTTGTTGTCGCAATGGCGGGAATGATGTTGCCAGCCATTTCTGTGATCTGTTAGCAGCTAATCCAGCCATGTGTGGGCGCTTTCTTACGCTTGATGTCAAACTTGGACCGCATCTCGATGCCGAAGATGTGCGAGCGCAGATTGGCACTTGCAACGACAAAGTCCAGCGTATCCACATCGTCCTTGTCGAAGCTGAGGATAGGTGCCGCATTGCCAACGTCGGCATTTGCGCGCGTCTCTTCCAGGCGGGTGCTGAGTCGCTTGATACTGTCGACGAAGACGGCGAAGTTCTCGGCTACATTCCATGTGACTTGGTCTTGCTGCGCGATTCCTGTGCTCACACCCAGCGACTCTTGCATAAGCGCGTCGTAGTCCAACGCCTCTGGCGCCCGTTTGGTCTTCCACATGTCTTCCATGCTCCGTAACCGCTCAATGTCCTCTTTGAACACCTTGTCGAATACCAGTCGTGGGAAGTCTTGGGAACCCATGGAATCGCGAATGCGCTTCAGCGCTTGTGCCTCCTTCTGCAGGTTCGCGACTTCGCTTGCGTTGTCGGCATCTTCGCTGTGATCGAGTTCGGGCGCTTCGTCTTCCGAGGTGCCAAAGATTTCGGCGAACAGATACGACTTGCCCCATACTATGCAGTGGATGGGTTGCGAGGGTGTGCTTCGGATGGTGCATACGGGGAAGGACTTGGGCGCGGCTTTTGGCGTGCAGTCGTAACATTCGGTTTCGCCCTATGGTACAGTTAGCACAATCATTCAATAAGTTAGTCGCACTGGGGCCGCGCACCCGCTTGATAACCTGGACCTGTCCATTGAAGCCGGTCGTGCCACTCTCGATCAACGGCACATTGGCGGCAAGGCACATCCTGTTGACATGTCGCCGCGCATCGAGGTTGTCCAGCGCATTGAAGACGAGGCCGAAGCTCTGGAACCACGCGACGTTGAACTGGCCATCCTTGATGTTGTCGTGGTACGCAACGATGCTGACGTCGGGATTGAACTTGCCGGCCGACTCTTTCGCAACCTATAAGCTGTCAGCGCAAGGCCCTTGACTTGTTTGTAGGTGATATCGTGCCGTACCAGTGCCTTGGACTTCTTGATGTGCTCATTGCGGAACAGGAACTGGCGGTTGAGGTTGCTGAGATCGATGGTGTCGAGGTCGACGATGTGGATCTCGCCGAAGCCGGTGAGGACGAGGTTCTTGAGGAGTTCGCAGCCAATGCCGCCAGCTCCTACCATCAAGACGCGTGACTAAAGCGCATTAGCGACTGCCGTATGCCATGTTTGCGCGTGGTCGCAGCTACCTCTTTGATGCGCTGATGGAGCGTGCCGCCGAGGCTTTGTCGAGCAAACTTGTCGCGTGCCATTGCGGGATCGGGGGTGGGAGTAGGCGCGAGCGAGGTTGTGGTGCGGGCGAGGCTACGACATGCGAAAGTTGGCGAGGTGCCCGTCTCAGGTGAAGGCGACAGGTGAGAGACGTCAGTGCAGCTGGTAGCGCCGCTCCACTGGGCCTACGCCGCTCGCGTTCAGCCTCCGAAGCTTGGCACCTAAACGAGCGCCCTATGAGTGGATCGTGGGCCTCTGGACTGCCGGGACACACTCTGGCTGCTGCTCGCTACGACAAAAAACTTGCTTGGGAGCCTGGTGGAGCTTACTAACGACATATACGAGCCGCCGCAGAAGTCCCATTCATCACGACTACCGGAACCGGAGCTAGCGCACACCGTCATCCATCATCATGTCCGACGACGAAGTTGACCATGAGCTGCTAGACCTCATGCGGAAGCACTGGGGTGGTGGTGCCAAAGAGGAAGGTCCGCCAGAAACAAAAGTTCTGGAAAATGCCCAGTTCATCTGCGATAACAGCATGGACGTTGCCCTCGACATGCGCTCTACCAAGGTCGCTGCCCAACTTGTTCTTGACGAGATGGAGAAGCGCGAGTATTCCACCAAAACATGGTCAGAGCATGAGCTGCACCCCAAAGCAAAAGACGAGAGCACTGTCAACTTCATCTTCACGATGGATCTACTCAACTTCAGCTTCTGGAGCGAGAAGAGCGACGAGGAACGCTTCGCAGTAGTCTACAAGGGAAAGAGATGGACTGGCTACTGGAGTCTGGTTGCCATTCTACAAAGAGCGTTGGAGCAAGACATACCCATCACTAGTCCGGAATTCTGGGTCGACGAAGAATTGTGTTCGGATGAAGTACTGCGAACCGTATTCTCTTCTGGTACCGACGAGGAGATCCCCATGTTCGAGCAAAGGATGCGATGTCTAAGAGAAGCAGGCCAAATTCTAGAGGAGGTGTGTTTGTGATGAACCACCAACACAGAAGAGCAAGTTGACTTATGACTGACGTTGCAGGAATTTGACGGTAGTGTGATCACACTCATTGAAGACGCGAACAACTCCGCTGCCGGCCTTGTGAATCTACTCGCCGAAAAGTTCAACTGTTTCAGAGATGAAGGCAGATTCGAGAACAAGAAGGTGCGCTTCTTGAAGCGAGCCCAAATATTTGTTGCAGACCTGTGGGCTGCGTTCGATGGCGAGGGATATGGCGAGTTCAACGACATTGACAAGATTACAATGTTTGCAGGTCAGACGTCTCTGCCTCTGGGTTAATTGGTATTCCAGCTGACTGATATGTCTACAGATTATCGCATTCCTCAAATGCTACACTCACTAGGCATAATCTGGTACTGCCCGCCTCTGGAGAACAAGGTACGCCGCCTGGAGACCATCGAGTCTGGCCACTCCTGGGAGATGCAGATCCGAGGTTGTAGTATCTGGGCTGTAGAACTTCTCCGCAAGGAGATTCTGAAGCTGAAACCGGACGCCAAGGTCAACGCTATTCTCATTGACTTCTTCCTGTATGATCTTGCGAAGGAAAAGGAGAAGGAGGAGGCAGACGTCATACCACACCATCGGACGAGAAGCATATGGTATTGAGAGCCAAGAACAGCGGTGCACATGAAACCGAATCACAAATTTGGGCGCCCTATCGCTTTCTGATCGGTGGGAATTAGTAGTTGGTCACTTCGTGGACAGGTCAAAGGCGGTGGGGTCGCTTCGAGCATTCGCCACTTCCAAGTTTGCGCAACTTCCAGAGACAACGCACATCTCAGTTGTCGCATAACGGCACAACACCAACCGCTGGATTCGCTCTCATGTCTTGTCCGCGCGACAGGCTGAGGCTGGGGCATGCAACGTCTTCTTGGCGCCGTTACGCCTTCCCAGTTATCGTTAGACGCCCGTGGTAAGGCTGGCCATTCAACCCCCGCAACGGCCTTACCTAACCCTGGTCTCCAGTATTCGTAGACAAATTACGATCATACTGGTGATCATTATAGCACGGATGAAGCCGCCGGTCACACATTTTCAGTAAAGCAGGGGTTTGACAACCGGGCCTATTTGCCAATTTCGGTGATTCGGGCGGGTGTTTGCACGATAGCAGCGCAACGATGAGCACGTGTGATCCACACTCTATGTCAGCAGTTCTCTTGAAATATCTAGGCACTTGGCCATCTGTCTAAGAAATTTCATTTTCGACCGACTCTCGCTTCATTCATTATTTTCATTTCGTAAGGTTCCGTTAGCAGCCTAGCTAAGGAGCAGGTGAGAGTGGTGGCTTAACTCATTCACATTTATGTACAAGTGCTCACCTGGCAAACACTCGCTTTGTTAACATTCGAACCGGAGTCCAGTTCTGCCAGCAGCAGCTCCTCTGACCAGAGCGCCTCCCACTGAACGATGGGAAATCAACAAAGTTCCGCCGTCCAGCAGTGTCTGGAGCAAGCTATCGGAAAGGATCATGTCGCCTTCAAGAATACACCACTCTACCAGATCTCACACGTCAAGCCCTACAACCTCGGTGTTCCGGTGACACCAGCGGCGGTTACCTACCCCAAGACGGCCGACGAGGTCTCCGCGATTGTAAAATGCGCAGTCGACAATAGCCTCAAAGTTCAGCCACGATGTGGTGGACATTCATACGCCAACTACGGTATCGGAGGTCAAGACAACACCATTGTAGTCGACATGAAAAACTTCCAACAATTCTCCATGGACAAGTCTACCTGGCAGGCCACAATCGGTGGCGGTACGCTCCTCCGCGACGTCACTGAGCGACTCCACGACAACGGTAAACGCGCCATAGCCCATGGAACATGTCCACAAGTCGGAATCGGAGGCCATGCAACGATAGGTGGCCTGGGACCGACTTCACGCATGTGGGGCTCCACTCTCGATCACGTAGAAGAGGTGGAAGTGGTCTTGGCGAATTCGACAGTGGTGCGTGCTTCCGAGAAGCAAAACCAAGATATCTTCTTTGCGACAAAAGGCGCTGCAGCCGGTTTCGGCATAGTCACAGAGTTTAAGATGCGCACGCAGGCCGAGCCCGGCGAAGCAGTCCTCTACTCTTACAACTTCCACGGCGGCTCGTCTGCATCAAAGGCTGAAGCGTTCAAGCAGTGGCAGAAGCTCATATCGGACCCGGCCCTTTCCAGGAAGTTCGCGAGCCAGTATATTCTCACCGAACAGCTCGGCGCCATCATCACAGGCACCTTCTTCGGCAGCCAAGCCGAATTCGACAGTCTGAACATCACATCTCGTCTCCCAACTGGTTCGGCTCTGGAATCGATAGAAATCAAAGACTGGCTGGGTGTGGTAGGCCACTGGAGCGAAGACATCGCTTTAGAGATTGTTGGCGGAATACCATCCAACTTCTACGCGAAATCCCTCTCGTATACCGAGAAAGATATCATACCCGACGAGACCATCGATAAGTTGTTCAAATACATCGACGAAGCAGACAAAGGCGGTGCACTGTGGTTTATCATCTGGGACCTTGAAGGTGGCGCTATCAACGACGTTGCGCCTGATGCTACAGCGTATGGTCATCGTGATGCGCTGTTCTACCACCAGGCTTATGCTGTTAATCTCTTTGGCAAGGTCAGTCCCCATCTCATCTCAAACAGTCTAGCAAGCGTGCTTACATCACCACAGGTCAACGACAAGACTCGCAATTTCCTCAACGGCTTGAACAATGTCGTTCTCGATGCGCTGCCCAACCACAATCAAGGAGCGTATGCGGGATACGTGGATCCGGCTCTCGGCGAGAACAGCGCGAGTCTGTATTGGGGTGGTAATGTTGAGAGGTTGGAGCGGATTAAGGCGGAGGTTGATCCGTTGGATGTGTTTCACAATCCGCAGAGTGTAAGGCCGGCGAAGAGATAGGTGGAGAAGAGGGTGCTGATTTAGATAGAGGGGTGTGGCTTGGTGATATGGTTCTGTCTGGCCTGGAGGCTTAGGCTCGGAACGACTCTTATTCTTATCTGATTCTTTTTCTTCATATCAATCAATGGATGGCCCTGCTTGGATGTGAAACCTCCAGCTTGGTGCAGCGATGTCATCATTAGTATGGTAACTTGTGTGTGATGGCATTCATCATTCCTGACTTGACAGCTCTCATTTTGGCTGGACCTCTTTGCGCTAACGCTTGACATTGTACAGATACATGACTGTAGAACTGGCATATACCTCATGTGTCACCTAGCGTAGTACAATCGTGGAGGGTCATATCATGCGCAACGAAGGACATGAACTAACCTTCAATACATATTATGGGCTACGTCGTCGAACCGTTTTCCCCTCGTCGCCTCAACTCCAAAATATCTCTTACGACGTATCTACTGCGTTCGCTAGCCAATTACCTTCAACTTAAGACATCGGCAGCCGCTCTCGTTGCAGAAGTGGTGACTACTCAACAGTCAACAATGCCTAAAGGACACACCCGCTTCACGATGCGTGTTGGCGACGGGGTACCCAAGAAGCCTGTCGTACCCCATCGATGTTACCGCCGTGAAAGACTCGATCGAGACAAGAGCCTGAAGAGCAGGATCCGCTGTAACAGTCATTCTGAAGCATTGCGCGCTGTGGCGGAATTTCGGGCATTGAGCGTGTCTGTAGCCATCGTCGTTACAGCTGCGCTCTTCTGGACTTTTCGGGATAGGTAGATTGGCGGAGCAGACGTTGAGTTGTGTTGAGTTGGGTCCTGACAATCCTTTCGCTGTCGTGATTGCTGGCTGTGCGCGAATGAGACCGAGGCTGGCTCCTACATGGCTCCAGCGAGGATTTTCCGAGAACTTAATAACGTTGATCAACAAAAGGCGCGTCTCTACTTCTTCTGAAAAGATTTATTCGCATAACAGTTTGGATGGTCCTGATTTGGTGAACGGTGGTGTCGGTGCATCGGGACGCTGAAAGTAGCCACCTCTACATCGACTATGCGACTGCCTACAATGTTACAATTCACGTGTTTCATTTTTCGGGGCTTCGTTTGCGATCGATGCTTCCTGCTGCAATTACCAGAGTTGTTGATGGAAATTTTGTGCTGCCTAAGGAATATGTGACTTGTCGAGGTGGCAAGGCTTGTCTGTGCGGTCATGCACTAAAGATTTTCGTCCCCAGCGCCGATGGACCCTTGCTTAATTTCCACTACTCCTTCCATCGATATCATCAGAATCAAGTGCCGAGCTCACCTACATTGAGCGTATCTCTCCCCAAACTCCCGATTCCAGGCAATTGGTCATGGGCCGTTCGTTTATATGTTGACGTTGCGCCGGTACGCACCGTGTGGCGCGTGTCCTGTGGTCCAATCAGGATGTCGCGTACCAAACAGAGCACTTTGCTGACATACTCCAGTTGTTCCGTAGTATAGGCTGCGTGCTTCTATCATGATGCCGCGGAAACCTTTCCTGCGATTGAGGCGTTTTCGTCATCATCTAACTTCAAAGCTCTTTGGCCGCCCCGACACATTCACAAACCATCTGAGGTTTTTCTTACGCCACGATCGTCGGCCAGAAAACATGCAGAAAATTGGAAGGTTATTATCGGGGGGACGCAGCCCGCTACCTGAACATTTTGGTCGAAAAGCTCGTATACCCGACCTTTTTGATCGGAGAGATCAAGTTTACCTGGCGCTTGAGGCCCAGCGGTTGCATTGGCATATGCCCCCACCGTACGCCTATCATGATCTGCTTGACGCTGCAGCGAGAGTGGGCCGTATTGAAGGGATCATGGGCTACAAGTTCAAAGACAAGATGATCTGCATCGAAGCGCTCAAGACCACTTCGGCGACTACACCGCTTTATTTCAATGGGGTCATTCATCACATAGACAAAAACAACCGCCTGGCATTGCTAGGTGATCGAGTTATCTCTTTAGCTCTATGCGATGTTTGGTTCAAGACAGGAAATACCAATGGTATGTACTGCATTGTACTGCATATAGCTCTGGTACTTAAGCTAATACAGCGAATAGCGGAATACACTTCGATGCAGCCGGATATAGAAAGCAGAGTTGGTTTGGGTAAGAAAGGATACGCGCTCGGTATAAACGACAATCTGCTTCTTCACGATCGGCACCCCTCCACATTCAATCATGTTGCCGAGGCCTTCGAAGCTGTTCTTGGTGCTATCTACTTGGACTCTGGGAACAACATCGAAACCGTCAAGGAAGTTATCACCGGAATCAAGCTCGATAGTCACAAGGGATTAGAAGAGCAGATTACGGCCCAGGATCGTCTGGACAATAAAAGGCTTGCGGCGCTGCAGTACTCTGATTATATGAGGAACCAAGCTGCGTACACTAAAAAAGCCCAGCTGGAGCATGATGCAGCACTGGCAGCGAAAGAAGCAGCAAAACTGGCGGAAAAACAGGTGGCAGATCAGCCTAGAGAGGAGGCGCAAGAAGACAATATGTCCACCAAAAGTCAAATACACGATGGACACTCGGGAACAGTTCAGCCTCAAACTAAGAAGAAGAGCAGCGTTGCGCTCACACATGCGGAGGCCTCGAAAAATCTAGCCGATTCCGTGATCGAATATCGCACGAATGGTCACCCGAGTGACGCAAAGGATCTGGGCCGACTTGGTAGACAAGACGCGCAACGCCAAAGTTCAGCCTCGAAGGAAAAAGCACCATCGAAGAATTCCAATCAGGGATCAGATTCGAAACTGCAACGACGCGCGGTCGTAGCTGCCAACAAGCTATCGAAAGAAGGCTACCTATCAAATGATGTCTTGGAACACGATGACAAGAAAACAGTCTCTAAACGCCAAGATTTGCCAACATCTCACGTCGAGAACCAGGACAAGGTAGTCACCCGAGGCACCAAACTATCGCCAGAGGAAGAAGCAGATGAGTTTGTCGCATCGATGAAGTTTCCAGCAGAAATAGAATCATCTGAGGGCTTGAAAAGCAGTGAGAAACGCATCCTGAGAATATCATGGGACATGGCGGTACGAAAATGCGCCGACAGCATCAGAATTAGCGAGGAGAGAGACTTTGAGGGAACGTTTGCGCATAGGTTGAAGCGAATGGTACGGTACCAGGTAAATGCTGGTTTAGTAAAAAACGAAACGAAAGAAACGATTAGGCTTCTCCGCCTGTCAGCAAGGCTTCGAGGCCACAGCTGGGGAGAAAAACAGGAGAAGACATATCGCAAGACCAATTCAAAGGTTCCAATCAAACCTAGTCGAGAGACAACACAGGCACCGGTGAGTGTTTCACCAGAGCCGAAAGCTGCGACGGCAACGAAAGCAAATCCTACACCACAAGAGACAGATCCTGCACTGGAGATAGTAGACACTGTACTAGAGAAAGCAGAGCCTCTACTAGAGACTGGTATGAACAACGATAAGCCATCTCAAAG
Organism: Alternaria ethzedia; assembly: GCF_023757985.1. Taxonomy (NCBI): domain Eukaryota; kingdom Fungi; phylum Ascomycota; class Dothideomycetes; order Pleosporales; family Pleosporaceae; genus Alternaria; species Alternaria ethzedia. The sequence goes on along the minus strand of NW_026056203.1, from coordinate 942,637 downwards.
ACGCTCAAACTCGCCGAAGGAATCCCATCTTGCAGACGCAGCCACCACAGAGATGGAAGATGAAAAGAACATACAGGTGCGAACCAAGGATGTTGAATCACTAGAAAGAGATATTCTCAACTCGCATAACACCGTATGGCAAACGGCCGATACCGCAGATGCGTCAACATCAGAGCAGCACAGCGGACGCACAACTCGTGCACGCCGTTCTGCTGCGGATGGCCAGGCGGAGAAGCCATCTGCTCCAAACGAATTTTTCGAATCGGACACGGACAGATTCATGTCTACCATCACGCAAAACGATTCAGATGCGTCCGACGCCCCTCAAGCGAAACCTCATGAGGAATCTGAGATGCAGTCTTCGGAATCTTCCAAAGAGCTAGAGGAATCGCCCGCTCCGTCTGCAAGGATAATACATCCCAAACGTCCCAAACGAGCCACGCGTCGTCGATCACAACATTCATGATTGCTTTTGCTCCTGGCTACAGGTACGCCAGCTGCTTGTCTATTACCGGATATGCGTCGATGCATGTGTACAATATAGTCCGAATGTATGATAACTCAGCGAGACATGCCTTTACAGTTGTACATCCATGTCTAGAAGAGTACGTGTAACATATTTGTCGCAATATCGAGATATAGAATGCGAATCTGCATTTACCCGCTTCCAGAGCCATTGACGTCTGCTTTTGAGGTCTTGCAGCCTGGCAAAGGCATCTATCTTGACCAATTTCACAGGAAATTAACGATTAGTGAGCTACTGAACATGTCGCCAAGTATCAATACGAGTTGTAGTCGTCGGTTAAGTTGGCATCGCGTCTGTGCATTAGGCGGCAACGTCGAATGTACTAACCTCTTCTCTACCAGCGGCACAGTGAGACGTCTACTAAAGTACCATGTTCCTCGCTTCGACCCTCAACGCAAGAGGTTTGTGCAACTCGAATTCAACATGGCATCCCATAAGCGCCCACGACTTCCACCCGCCCGATTAGCCGCCATAATGAACGACTACTACACCTTCTTGACCACTTTCTACATACCATCTTCAGCATTGAAACGCCCGCCTCCAGGTGGCTGGCCAAACATTACTGCGGATGCGACAAAGAGTCTGGACAAATCGCCTGTTGTCATTGAGGTCATGAAGCATTTACCATACATCGATGAGGCAGAGTCAGGCGAAATGATCACGAACATACACTACAAGAGCGACGTGGTAGATTACTCCACATACACGAAAGACGACTTTGAGAAATACGATGTATCGTATGGAGAAGACGGGATCAAAGTTTGCATTGAAGAGATGGAGGAGCGGAGGAGAGAAGAAGAAGAAGAAGAAGTAGAAGCAGAAGAAGAAGAGGAGGAGGAGGAGGAGAACAACGACACGAATGACGATGAACAGAACAACACCAACGAGGATGAAGAGGAAAACGAAGACGAAGAAATCAATAGCGACGACGAGAACGGACCGCATGACGAAGGTTACAGTTCCGACGAAGAAGAAGACTACAGCGACGACCCCGACTCCGTCGACATAAAAGACATCCTCCTCCTATCCATGGGCTACGAATCCGGCGGTCGAATCCTCCTCCTCGACGTACACAAAGGCATCATCCACGAAGACATAGTCCGCTGCCAACTCGTCTCTGGCGTATGGATAGAAGACTTCTTCGACGATATGAAGGACAAGCTCCGAAGGCTGGATTGCGTACCCGTAAGAGGCGAGTTCTACGAGGGCGTGCCTGAGGTGGAGGATGTTGGACCGGTGCCTGAAACGGCGGATCCTTCGATGGAAGAGCACGACGAGGGGCATTTGAAGGTATACAAGAGGATTTATCGCAGGTTTGGGTGGCCGGGGAGGGAGTATAGGAAGGATGAGGCGTTGGAGGCGGTGGAGAAGTATCGGGTGAGTGCTTGGGGGTATTGATGCGGAGGTTGTGGTGGAGAATGGAGTTGATAGAATGAATTGAAACAAGATACCATAAACGAGTTATCCTAACGTCGCATAACCGTAGCCGTCGCACTGATTACGGTAGCAACCGCGGTGATCACATAACGCCACGCATTCGTCCTTGCCCATGTCTCAGCAATAGTCTTCATATCCACCTTCTCGGCCCACTTCTTCGCGGCTTCACTCGCCGTATCTTTATCTGTACCCTGCCCAGCACCCTTCAGCACAACGCTCTCATCACGTAATATCTCTTGAGCCTTCCACTTTCCCGCGCCATTCACTCCAGGCTCCATGTACAGGGCTGTGTACGGGATGATACTAGCATTCGCGAGTGCAGCAATAGCGTATAGAAGCCTCGCGGGAGAAGATGAGTTACTGGAGAGGTAGGCGAGGAGAACGTTGGTTGAAGCGCCGGATAAGATGAGAGGTGCAACGAAAATGGGTGCGAATTGGTAGGCTTGAAGCCATTGCTTTGCTAGCAGTTTTGGTGGGGCATGCGTGATGAGGGGTGGCATGACGACATGACTGTATGCGAAAGTGAAGCCTACCAGACATAATTGTCAGTGGCTGTTTTGATCGATTTTGAGGCTAATATACCTGTGTATATGGCCGGGGCGATGGTAGCGATCGCTTGCAAGATGGGCACGACGAGGCTAGATGGATCGCTCATTGTGAATAGTTACAAGGTGATGGGTCCTGGTATGCGGTAGAAGCAGAACTTGGTTTGCAGGGTAATGTAGAAGCTGTCCGAAGTGATCTGTTCACGAGGCGTAGATATAGGCGCTTGGGGTACAGAGCTGACGTACTAGCGCGGTGTTTTGGATGCATCAGCATGCCTTAGCTGCATATTCTGTAACAACAGTAGAACGAACGAGATCTTCCAAGATCTACATGGGCTGAAGCACGTATTTAAAGCATCGATATGATCTGCACCTGGGCTCTAGTGTAGCGACGATCATGTGGTTTTGCGCAGCCCTGTTGTGAAATCAGATAAGCCTTACTTGTACAGGTATACTACAATTGATCCAGCAATCCCAAGACCTCTTGCCTGAGTTCACCCAAACCAACATCCTTCTTGAACCCTAACCTCCGGCATTGCACCTCTAATTCTCTCCTGTCTGTCCAGCCTCGGCCTAAGACAACGACGACCGGATATCCAATCAATTCTGCATCCTTCAATTTCCAACCTAAGCTCTTTGCTACTCGATCATCCAACACTAGATCCACATCTCCATACCGACCTTCACCGTAGATCGCGTCGTACACTTCTGCCGCGTCGCTCTCATCAACCTTTGGAGATGTGAGGATGACGGCTTCATAGGGTGCTATCACCCTTGGCCAGTTCAGCCCTTGAGCGTCTGAGAGCAGTGATGCGACAGCTCCAATGATGCGCGAAACGCCGATACCATGGCAGCCCATCTGTATTGGGGAGGAGAGGTTCTGGTCTGGTAGTGCGACGACCGCGTTGAGGGGCTTGCTGTAGCGGGTGCCGAGGTGGAAGGTGTGGCCTACTTCGATGGCTTTCTGGACGTCGAGTTTTCCGTCCGAGCAGCGAGGACATGGATCACCAGTTTCGATGGGTGTGAGATTTATGTTGGAAGATAGAGGATTTGAGAGTGACCTATCGTTCTTATCAAAGGCAAGGGAGGGGTCGAAGAGGTCGATGGTATCTGTTCTCTTTCGGAGCAGAGAAGCGAGTGATGAGGATTCGATACCGGTGTCCAGCTCGATCTCCTCTGGAAGTGCTTTCTTGACAGCGTGAAGATTGACATGCTCATGTCTCTGTCTTACATCCGTCTCAGTTTCGGATGGACGTGGTATCCACACATTGATCTTTGTCTTTCTGTCGACGCTTATACCTGTGTACGCCAGCCAGCTGTCGGTACATGACGCTACAGCTTGGCCGCTCTTTTCCACAAGCTCCTCGTTGGCGACGTAGTCGCATGAGTTGCAAGACCATACGTTGTCTTCGCCTTTGGGAGAAACAAAATGATACTCGTGGCTCAGTTTACCTCCCATGTTGCCAGAATCGGCATCGGCGACTAGGTACGGCAGTCTGAGCTCGTTGAATAAATTGTTGTATGCTTCCCGTACTTCTTCGTATGTCTTGAGCGCGGCTTCTGTTGAGTGGTCGAATGTGTATAGATCTTTCATCATGAACTCCTTAGCTCGTAACAGCCCTTGTCTTGGTCTTCGTTCGTCGCGGTATTTGCGTCCGATCTGATACAGCCTCTGTGGCAGATCCTTGTATGAATGTACCATACTGGCTACCAGTGCTGTGATCTCCTCTTCATGAGTTGGTGATAATAGAAAGCCAGATTCTCTTCTATCTTTGATGCGCAGGAGTTCCGAGTTCGCGGAGTAGCGACCAGACTGCCGCCATAATGATTCTGTAGTAATGGAAGAGAGCGATAGTTTTGAAGCACTAATCGAGTTCATGTGCTTGTCGATTAGCGATTCAAGCTTATTTTGAACGCGTAAACCTAGGGGTAGGAGATGAAAGACTCCCGAATGTGCCTGAGCATGATGAGACAAGTGCTAGAAGTCAAGAGGTTGTAGATGTATACCTGACGGAGAAAGCCACCTCTAACGAGAAGAGAGTGAGACTCATCTGAAGAGCCGTTAGTCAATGTATGCTAGTCGCTCCGATGATCCTCACCTTGCTCGCCGTCCTGGGGTGATATACCACCGGTTGGTGCCCAGAATTTGGATAATCGATTTCTTGAGTCGGTCTAAGCCAATCATCAGCGTTGCCATCTAAATCACGAACTTTATTGGGACAGCTTACAGCTATATATCTAGCATGTCGAAAGCCTTGTATTGGTGTTCGCTGGGTTCGCGATTGCCATGCAGCTCTACGAACATACGCCGCCATGCGCGCACCACAATGACGATGTTCGATCAACTTCAAACAAAGAGCTCGGAGTCACACTGTAGATTTTAAGACGGAAAAGAAAGAGTGGAAATGTTGTATGTTCCGTAAATGGTGGCCGACAGCGGGAGATCTGCCTCCAACATGACGAGCACAGACCACGTCGAATCTCAAAGCGCATGGAAATATTTGGAGATCGAACCCATCTCTCAATTGCTCCACGACCACATCTCAGGTAAGCATACCAATTCCTTTACTGGGCCAGTGTCCCTACAGAAGGTGTTAATCGATATCCAGAATGCCTCCACGGATACGCATCAGGCCACGCGCCCTCCGCGCCTGCACCTCGAACCCAACCCACCCCATCTCTCTACCCGCAATCGCAACCTACGCCACAGTAGCAGCGACCACCCCCGCGCCCCCAATCCAGCAGACATACAAAGCCGCACCACCAGTACTACGATACCCACCCACGCAACCACCCTCTCACAAGCCACCGGAGGTCCGCAAAACCCAACTCCACCGCCAATACCAATCGCTGCTCCGATCCTCGCCTCTGATCCTGATATTCCAACACAACAACGTCAAAGCAGTAGAATGGATGAGCATAAGGCGGGAGCTAGCCATTGCCCTCCGCAAGCTGGACGCCGAGAGAGTGAAGAACGGGCAAGAGACGCTTGCAGAGGAGGTTAAGATGCAGGTCATCCAGACGAATATCTTCGCAAGCGCACTGCGCGTCGTCGAGTTCTTCAACCCGGAAACTTCGACAATGGATCATGCGCAACATCCTACGGACCCGCGGACACCGACGAGCGCGCAGATACCGAACACGAGTAATGACGCAGCAGACGAGCGCTTCACACACGGTCTGTCGAGACGGGCATACGAGATTGCGAACAACAGGAAGTTGAAGTTGGAATTGGAGCCTTTGCTCTCGGGGCCTCTTGCCGTCGTAGCGTTCCCCGATGTTGCGCCGCAATACCTCAAGACCGTCCTGTCCATCCTCTCGCCTTCAAAGCCCGGATTCCCTGCTCCAAGCCGAAAAGCGAACCCAGACTACTACGAACCAGCCGTCCAAGCTGGTCTCCAGAAGCTCATGCTTTTGGGTGCGCGAGTAGAGGGCAAGGTCTTCGACGTAGACGGCACGAAATGGGTTGGTGGTATTGCTGGAGGTATTGATGGCCTCCGCGCTCAGCTTGTACATATGCTGCAGGGTGTTGGTGGAAGCCTTACTGGTGCTTTGGAGGGCGCGAGCAAGAGTCTGTACTTCACTGTTGAGGGAAGGAGAATGGATATGGAGGAGAAGGAGAAGGGGCCTGCTGAGGAAGAGAAATCGCCATAGAGTCAAGTTGTGGTATGTACAATATGATCGGCGAGACTGAAGAATCTGATCTAGAACTTCGCTGGTCCACCTGTGTGTTACAATCTGTATTAGATAGAATGCAGTACCCCACTAGCTGGCGTCTCGGACCATGAGTCGCTGATGGTTTCTGCGCACTCTATCACCTCGATAGCAAGTTCAACGGCGCATACCTCCTATTACGTTGTCTCCACTTTACAAGAACTGCAGATTTGATGTAAACAACAAACACATACACTTTGCCATATTGATATTGGTCCATCTCCACAAGCACTCTGTAATGATGAGTAGAATACAGTGAAGCGTTTCGACGACGACTTACGCAGTACCACACTTGTTCTCCACGTTGTCGGACACCAGAGTAACATGTTCTGGAAAGGCGGACAGTGTTTTCGTTTTGTTGACTCAATAAGTCCCGATCTTGTAAATTGGGAAGGTCGGATTTGCAGACCTGATCCGCTTGCTGTAGCACCGGCTAGTCAGTCCGCATCTTTGGCACTTTATTATTCAGAACTAACCACGCACGACAAAGGGCAGCAGCAGGCATCGTGATGCCCTCTCGGCATTCTTGAAGCTGAAGATGCGTAAAGGTTGTTGTTGGAGGTGGTCGGGTTGCGTGAGGCCTCAGATCCTACCTGCTGACTCTACACGCGTAGACTTATCGGGTAAGCGCGCCAATCAATAAACGGGAACATGACCACCTACCTGGATGCATGCACATAGCCCTCTTAGGATGCTGCGTAAACCTATGGTATCCCGCGATATTCAGCCTCGTATGGCCCCGCGCTTTACGATGACAGCAGGAGTGCCCCGCTGGATGATTGCCGCCTTCACCACCTGCACCGCTTCCTGGTGGCCACTGTCCGAACACCACCAGCTCATCGCTCAAACAACAACGCATGGAGCATGCCATCTATCAACCGCATAGTCCATGGAAGAAGTTTACGGATCGACGAGAACTAACGCACCTACCTGAAGACGATGCTAGGCTGTGTATTCCGGGCCAAACGAGCGCCCAGATCATCGAGAGATTCCTAGTATACGAAGAATTGAAGATTTACATAGACGAGCTGGTGCCACGCCGACGGCAGGTTTTGAGAGACTTTCTGAACGAAGTCATTCCCACTTTCTCACGTGGAATATGCCCTTATTTGCAGGACGTGGAAAGATCTAGCAAGGACGATCACATTGCGCTTGTGGACGACCGGCAAAACCATGAAGGATGTGTAAACAAGAACCCAACAAAGCGCTGTGACGACTGCATAATCTATTCGAGATCAGTCAAAATTCCTGAGCTCTGTGTACGATTGCAGGAAAAGGTAAATTGACCCTTGTTCTAGTAACATACGAAAAGTGGCTTATTCCATAACAGAGAAGGACACACAAGGCTGAAAAGCGGATAATGTATGATCGCCAACTTGATACATCGACATCTACGCAACCATGCATGCTAAATTACACAGCTTTATACCAAATCTCACATCTGCGGCAGCTGTAGGTTTAGCAGCATCAGTCGCGGAGCGATCAGCTGTCGCCCTCCGGGGTTTCCTACATAGATATCTGAAACGAGAGACTGCTTTCAGCGCAACTACGGTAAGTTCATCTAACCCCGGTTTCTGTTTACTGACTACTTAAGACCTGGGGCTTCTTCTTCGAAATACACATACCATACCATGCATTGCGCCGCGGGCCACTTGCGGGCACTGAAGATCCAAGACTGACAGGGGGCAAACGCCTCCGCAAGACCGAGCCTCTACCACTTGGAAATCATTCCAGTGATAAAGAAGATCTTTACTATCACGAAGCTCAAACTTCATCACTTTCTTGGGGTGCTGATGAATGGTTCTGGACGGAGCTATGTCTGGTAGACACCTACTTCGGCTCCGAGGAAAAGCACAAGACCTATTTCGCTGGATGTCAGGAAGGTGATGGATTCGATCCTGCGTGTGGCGGCAGATATTCGGTGACTGCGTTGGGCTTTGATCCGAGAGAGTACTTTCTAGTGAAGCTCTGGTTTCGGACTGAACAGGTAGTTACGGAGTACAGTGCACTCATCGAGACTTTCAACATGAGAATGGATGAATATGTAAGTCACGCAAATCTTTTACAAAAGACATCTCTAAACACACTTGAAGGCGCAAGCTATCAGACGCGTTTTCGAAGACGACAACAAAAGGACGAATACAAGGACCATAAGTGACGTTATCGAAACAACACAAGTGTTTATTGACAACATCGGCGGTATAGTCGACGCTTGGGACACTTTCCGTCGCACCGAGCTGTCGCTCTTCAACACTAACATATCCGAAAAGTCGCTGTGGCCAAAGTACATCAACAGCATCATACGAAATGTTGCAGAGCTAGACCGACTACGCAAAATACTTCTTACGAAGCGAGATCGCTTCAAGTTCAAACTCGACAGCGTAAGTTCAATACCACACGCCATGCCGAAGTGCGCACACTGGTCTGATAATCCACACTACACAGCTTCACACTGTCTCTAGTCTCAGCCAAACAGAGACAGGAAACCTCCAAGCAAAGACCGCAGTCACCCAAGGCGACGACCTGAAGATGCTCACTAAGATGACTGTTGTAAGCCACCCCATACTGATCCATCGCTCTTACACAGCTTCACCAAGAGCTAATCGTGACCCTCATAGTACGTCGCCTTCCCTTTACTTTTCACAACAGCATTCTTCAGCATGGATTTCGTCACAGCGAAGTACCCGTGGGCTGCATTCTTTGGGGTATTGGTGCTGATGTCATTGTTAAACTACATCATTGCCTCACCACGGAGCTCTCAGAGAAGGTGGAAAGAGTGTAAGACGTGGGTCAATGCCGTTTTAGGAAACTGGACATACAATCGAATATAACGCATCACCACACAAAGTCGCAACATGTTTATACTTTACGATTCGATTCGTTTTATATAGGTATCCACATATGCTGCGTGGTATCCTAAGGGTATCATGAGGGATCTGCCTGCCCAAATATGCACACTTCGAAAGATTTGTAGTGGAAAATAAAAAGGACTCCCCTTCTTTCTTCGAGAGACAGAACTCGCGCGCGCGCGCAGACACACACAAAAAAAAAGACACAAACTCAAAACGTCCTGGGCGCCCCAATCTGGTTCCTCGTATATATAGGAGAGGTATAGGAATGTCGTGGTCGTCATATCCCAATTCGCTCGATCGATCGCTCGCTCGCTTCACTCCTGCCGCGCATTATGCCAATAAAGAATAGTTTGGTGTGTGTGAGAGTGAGGGTTGGTGTGGAGAAGCATGTTCAGTCGAGCTCAATGTCGCCGTTGCTTTCGTGACCGATTTTTCCGTTAAACGCCGATTGTGGAGAGAGATCCGTAACCCCGATGCTGCTAAGTTGATATGTGCGAAAGGAAAATCTGACGTCGCTATCGTCGTGCGCCGCCTACTTCGACCGAGTGTGATGTTCGTTCAAATTGGAGCTTTCGTCGCTTGTTCGCCATGTTCCCGCCGGGTGTGTCTTCGCCTCCGGTGGAGTCTGCATAGTCGTCTCCGAAGCCCTCGCCGTAGCCTTGGAATGCGGCATCGGTGTAGCCGCGCTTCGAGCTGGATCGCTCTGGCCTTACTGCACCCCGGTTCATATGGTTGGTCGGTGTTGGTGCGGAGGATGTGAAGGATGTGGCTCGCTGTGGTGGTAGTTCTTGTGGTTTGGGTTTTACGGCATCGTCTGTGCCGAGATAGGCCTTGTATTTGGCAGCTTCTGCGTTGGGGAGAGGTCCAGGAGCTGTGCCTGCGAAGGCGTCGTCGAGAAGTCTGCTGAGGTTTGAACTCAATGCTGTGCCGTCTGCTGTCAGCCCCTGCTTCTCGGGCTCTCTGTTCTGCACATGTTGCGACTGCCAAATCTCTTCGGGCATTAGCAGCAGATCCCGGAAAACGCCGTCCATCTTAATCGCTTTTGGCTTGCCAGCGATCTGCATCTGCTTGATATGACCCTCGTAGGACTTGCGAAGCTTGTTAATCTTCTCGCCTGTTACCGGGTCATTGCGGGCTACAGTGCTGGCGAGCGGGTTGAGCCTGTAGAGCGAGATGAAATTTTGCGAGGGTTGCGGCCGTGCTATTTCCATCTTCTCGCTGCTGAGTTTGAACAATTGGCTGCCGCAAATGCCTTGGGCAGCTTTGAGTCGGCCGTCTTCGGTGTATGGCGATTCGGCTTGCCGGTTGTGGTTGGACAGCCTGTGGTGACGCAACCGCGTCATGTCATCGTCCGCGCTCTCTTCCATCGTCGCATCGCCATCGCTGTCGATGTTGGCGCTCGACATGAAGCCGGCAGTGCTCGCGGGGGTCGGGAAGGGGTGCTGGTTGGATGCCGATGTTGCCGACTGGGAGAGCGAGGTGGACATGGGCAGGGAGGATTGCGGTGAGCGGTCCGACACGGCGGAGTTTGTCGTGGGGAAGCCTCCATTGGATTGCGAATTCATCGAGTAGGGTGGCGAGGTGGGCGTTCGAGGGTGAATGAGCGTCTTTGTCGTCTGGCCGCTCGCCTTGGCAGCGACGTCAAAGGGCGGGCTGGCGGGTGAGAATCTTCCTATCGAGTCCAAACGTTGCCGTTTCGCGCTGTGATCCGACATAGAGGCCGTCTTCGGGGGTGGAGCGAGGGGGGAGAGCTCGTCGGCGTGCGTGGAGCGTGCAGCGGTGGGTGAGAGGAGGGCTCGTACTGAAGCGCTTGGCGTCCTCCGCGCGGGTCGACCGCGGCAGCAAGGTGGGCGCGCTACTCGATGGTGCGCATGCGAAGAGAGCGGACGGCGGCGCTGGCGACGATGGGCGGCGGGCGATGGGGCGGGGCGTGGGCGTGGCGGGATGCGCAGGAGGGTTGTGGGCGGCTGAGGGTGCGAAGATGTGAAGGAGATGATGGGGTTGACCGGCGGTTTGGGCTCAGCGCTGTCTCGACTGCTCACGTGACGTGCCGGGGCCCATGGTCCGCCATCTAAAACCGCCTTTCGTGTTAGGGCGTGTCAACCATTCATCGCCGCTGCAACAACAAGACAACAGACAACAAAGGCATCATCCAAAGTTCAATGCCTGCACCGCCAGTCTTTGGCCGGTATGGATGACAACAGGCGCGCCGGTGCCTCTGCTGCGGCCGCCTCACCTGGTGCAGCGCCGACTGCGCGCCCCGAGGCATCGAATCCACCCGCGCCGAGCAATGCGCCCAAGATCCAGCAGCCGAAACCCCAAGCTCTGCCATCGCGATCCGGCCCCAGCGCCATCCTGGTCTCGCCGCGACAGAAAGGCAACCCCATCCTCAACAGCGTGCGCTCCGTCGCATGGGAGTACTCTGACATTCCCGCCGACTATGTCGTCGGTGCCACAACATGTGCCCTCTTCCTGTCGCTCAAGTACCACCGTCTGCATCCCGAGTATATCTACAACCGCATCCGAGACTTGAAGGGCCAGTACAGCCTGCGCATCCTCCTTACCATGGTCGATATTGAAAATCATGAAGATCCATTGAGAGAGCTATCCAAGACGTCATTAGTCAACAACGTCACAGTCATGCTATGTTGGAGCGCACCAGAAGCCGGTCGCTATCTGGAACTTTTCAAGACATTCGAGAACGCTGCACCGACCAGCATTCGCGCTCAGCAAGCAGGCACTTATTCAGAGAAGATGGTCGAATTCATCACCGTACCACGCAGCATCAACAAGACAGATGCAGTAGGCTTAGTCTCTAATTTTGGAAGCATCCGCACTGCAATCAACGCTGGGCCTGAGGAAATTGGCCTAATAGCAGGGTGGGGTGACAAGAAGGTTCAACGATGGTGCAACGCCGTCAGGGAGCCCTTTCGGGTCAAGAAGGCAGCGCGACGAACCGTCGGTCAAGACAGCGGTGCGGCGACCATGTCACGCGACATCTCCATGGCAGAAGGCGAAAGCCAGATGCCGCCGACAGCGGATGCTGATGATACAGCACATCGCAGGGTGGACGATGCCGGGCCTCTTGCACTGGAGCTGGAGAGATCCGCTCCTTTTGCAACTTCAGGGTCGGATGCAGACAAACGACCCGATCATCGCATCGCTGAAGATCTCAACCAGGACGATGAAGAAGCAATGCGTGAGGCAGAGTTGGGTGCAGTCCCACGAGGCAATGAGACTCAACCCACTGCTCCAAAACCAGTGAAGCGGAAGCAGGCAGAAGAGGAAAACATGAGCGAGGGCGTCATGGCTGCACTCAGCAAGTTGAGGAAACAATGAACAATGTTCTACGACACTTTCGAAAATGCGACATGTGACTTTGCCCAATTGATGGGCAACAATCAATCCCTGACGTTCACTTTTCAAAGTCCGCTGTGATCAATACAGCATCGTTTGCAATGGCTATCGCGAACAAATTCCATGTGCAGCATGCCGTCATGCGCCCTCTCATTGGTGACCCCACTCTGGTCCTCGCCCTGCAGCTGCAGCCTAGCCTGCCCACATGCACCTACTTCACTCGGTAGCAAACACATTCAGCCTTACTCCTCCAGCCCAACCACCATTCCTTTAGATACATCGATAGACCTGCTTCTCATTGTGAGCACGTCAAGTGCAGCCATACACATCGAGACTCTTTTAGCAGCCAAATACTACCAGTCACTATCGCCCAAGATGAGCCAATTTACGCAGTTGCCAGCCGAACTCCAAATCCAAATCTTCGACTACCTTCACGCTGCCGACGTCAAATCCGCGAGAGCTGTGAGTAGAACGTTCCGAAACAATGCTACGCCTGCGCTCTTCCGCAGTATCGTTGCTTGTGCAAGATACCAAGCGCTGGGCGCCTTCCAAAACGTAAGTTCAAAACGAACCCTGGAGGTACCCGCACTATCTTTCGTAATGAGGAAGTCAATGTTAGCCTCATGTATGCCTCAAGACCACAGTTTGGTATCAAGTAGATAGAGCACGGGCATATGGGCTAATGACACGAACAGGTATCACTACACTCGATATACTCAGGCTATGTAAGAGAGATCATCTTTGATGGAACGCTATACGATGGGCATCTCGCGAAAGACCATCGCAACTACTCTCGAGCTGAAGAGGCTAGCGGCAAATTTCAATCAGGATCTTTCTACGCAATGCGAACCAGATGGAAAAGATACCAAGAGCTTTACAAGGAGCAAGAGAGCATGAAGGAGGACGGCGTCTTGTTACAATCATGCGCACGAGGCCTTGAGAATATGCAGAATATCTCGTCCATCGTTTACTCGCCATATCAACACACCATCCCTATGGAGGTCAAGACACTGCGCGATTTGCTACCAAGAGGAGCTCTTCCAGGCGCGCTCACCGACAACCGCACGACTGACTCGGATCATCCCTTCCGCCAACTTATTGGTGCCGTCTTTCTGTCGAATTACACTGGAATCCGACAGCTCACGATCGAAGCACCTCGCGAAGGCCTTCCTCGCACTGAGCTCTCTTTGAATATGTTCAGTTTCCCAGACGCCAACGACCTGAACGCCGGCAAACACCTTTTCCGAAACTTGGTTAAGCTAGACATAAGTTTGTCTATCCTCAACATACCGAGTCAGATGATACATACTATGACTGTGGTTGACCCTCCTGAACGACAGCTTGAGAACCTGGCCAAACTCCTCGAGGCTGCTCAAGAGCTGAGGCACCTTTCTTTTGGCATACTGAACTGGAGGTATCTTGACGAGCTGATGTGGGGTGGGGGCAACATTCCAGAAGGACGCTCTATCATAGACTTGATCGGTCTTGGAGCAACATGGCCGAAGCTCCGCTCCATGGAGCTCAAAGGCCTATACGCTAGGGAGCGCGATCTGTGTGAACTAATCAACCGACACAAGGACACACTCAGAACCCTTACCTTCGCAACAACCACTCTAAGCGCAGGTCTGTGGATCGAAGTCGTGAACGAGGTTGTTTTCAATGCGTCTATGATCACAACATTCGTGCTGGACCGGGTCGATGAAACCCACAGCGGATGGAATCTAACCAGCGCCAACGGGGCTTTAGAAGGATATGAAGGCCGGCTGATAGTGACCGAGGGTGGAGAACGCGAATTTGTACGCAGCAGTCCTTGATTTTGATTTGTCTTGCTATTAATGATAATGTATAGGTCAGCACCAATCCAGATGCACCCTCGGTTCACGACGCCCGCAACAACGCAGCAAACCCAGCATGATCCACTAGTACATTATGTTTTTGCGCACACCAATGACTTGGTATTGGCGATTGCTCAGACATTCCTCCGTCTTTGGTAGCATGAATCAGGTATTAGCTAATAGTCAAACACTGTTCTGCTGGCTACATACATCCGTATTCGCATTCTTTTGCTCATTCAATGTGATGTAGGCCGCAAATCTTGAGTCTGGTCCTTACGACGATACGAGAGTCTAGTATCAGAGAGCCGTTGCTCGGCTGCCCTATATGCAGGACTGCCAACCTGTGCTCTAGACGCCATCACGACCTTTTTCCAACTGTTTACCCATTCAGGATATTTGTCCGAGCCTGTCTGCGACATTTCATCATCGTCTTCGTCATTCTGCCCTCTCTTGCACTCTTTTAGGACATCACCTTCTTGCTCCTCTTCTTGCTCCTCTTCTTGCTCCTCTTCTTGCTCCTCTATCTTCCCCTGCGCCTCCAGGCAACTAGAACATGAGTCTTCCGTGTCCTGCTCTACCGCCCTCTCCTTCCCCTTCCAGACCTTCTCCTTCACTGTTGTTTCAGAATCTGTCTCAGAGTCTGTCTCCGTTCCGTTGATGCCCTTCCGCATCTCCGCTTCCCCCTGTATCGCCATCTCTTCCCCATCCCCCACATCCACATTCTCTTCCCCACCACCCTCCTCCCCCTCCCCATCCCCCCCTCTCCCACCCTCCTTCTTCTCACCCTCCGCATGCCCCTCCCCCAACCCACCAATCCACTCCGCCGTCCTCACCCTCCTCAACTTTCTCAACCTCGTCCTCTCCGCATAATCGATAATCTCACCTCCATCCCAGCTATAATCTATCCTGCCAATCTCGGCCTGACTGTCTGCGACGCGTCGCTCTTGCCATTCCACCCACCCGTTACTTCCTGGTGCACAGTAACTGCGCACGTCGTCGTCGCGGTGGTGGATGCGTGCGGCGACTGGTTGCCAGGATGTGGGGTGTTGGCGGTGGGGGAGTTGGGAAATTGGGACTGGTGGGCGTGCGGGGGTTGTGGTGGTCGTGGTGGTTGCGATGGTTGGGTTTGGGGCCTGAGTTGGTGGTGCAGGGGCGGGGGCAGAGGTAGTTTGCTCAGTTTGAGGCTGGGCTGTGGATTGATCTGAGGTGGTTGGGTTTGGAGATGTTGTACGTGGTGGTGGATTGCTTGTGGAGGGATTTGGTGATCCAGCGAGGGGGGCTGGTGAAGATGGTATTGATGCTAGACTTTGAGAGAGGATGGATGTGTTGGCTTGTTGGAGGGAAGCTCTAGCTGCGTGGGCGGCTCTCCGTGGGCTCGACATTCTGGTTTAAGTGAAGGGTTGAAAGCCTAATGTCGTGACGTTGGGGAAGAGAAGAGAGACTTTCTGGGGAGCCATATTGAATACTGCGCAAAAGGCTATGTCAAGTCGGACCACGGTAGCAGAGAAATCTCCTAGAGAAACATGTGACGTTTAATTCATAAGGCAACCCTGGTGTTGGTGGGCTGAAAGATTTAGCATTAAACCTTGGTACGCTATCGCAGTACCATGTACTATATGACTCCCCCAGCATAAGGACCAACCGCATAATAAACAACAGTCATCAATCGTCAATTCAAGCCCTCTCGACCCTCTCAGTAGCACCCTTGGCGTCATTGTCCACAACAACACTGTGGTGCCTTGCCGGGTCCTTCTCCTCAATGGCCGCGCCTTCAACAACATGGTTCTGACCACCGAAGATTGCGTCCATCTCCTCGAGACTAACCTTCTTAGTCTCGGGAACGAAGAACCAGACAAATGCGGCTAGCAGCATGTTGATGGCGGCGAACATGTAGAAAGCGTAGAAGCCCTCGTTCTTGAGGAAGACGGGGAAGAACTGCTGGACGATGGAGTTTACGACGTTTTGGGTTTGCGAGCACATTCCCACGGCTTGCGCACGGATGTTCATGGAGAAGATCTCGGCGGTGAAGATCCATACTGTTGCGCCCCAGGAGGGTTTGTCTGTGGTGGTTGTAAGTGCGTGTTGGTGTTGAGATGGTACTGAGAGGGTGTGACTTACAGAAGAGAGCGAAGAGGAACATGAGGAACACGATCGCGATACCAACGGGTTCCGATTTTGCTCCGCTGGGCAGGGTAGGTGTCTGTGTCTCCACAGTAGCAGCGATGAGCATGCAAATGCCCATACCAATACCACCGACGATGAACAGGAACTTGCGTCCAAAGCGGTCGACAGTCCAGGTAGCGTTGAGCGTGAAGATGATGCTGAAAGTAGCGTTCAAGGCGTTGATCAGGGAGATGGTGTCGGCGCTTGTGAAGACCTTCTTGTAGATGATGGAGCTGTAAGAGTTGAGTGTGCCCTGTCCAGTGATCTGCTGACCGCCATTGACAATCATCGCAATGTACATGCGCTTCCTGACAGACTTGTCCTTCCACAGAGCAGAGAAGCCGGAGGAGATTGCTTCGGCTTCGAATTCGATAGCCTCGCGGATAGTGGTGATCTCATCCTCGACATCCTGCTCGGTGGCACGGACGCGGCGGAGCGAGCGGCGAGCCTTTTCGTAGTTGCGGTTCTTCTGAACGTACCAACGGGGCGACTCCGGGATGAAGAAAACTTGGGAGAGGATCAGGATAGGCACCATCATCTGGAAAATGACTACCATCTTCCAGTCCCACTCACCAAGTTTCTGGGGGTTCTTGGAGGTGCCGAAGGAGATCCAGTATGCGATAAAGGAGCCAACGGAATAGAACATCTGCCAGAATGACATGATCTTTCCACGGATCTCAGGGGGCGAAAGTTCTCCGATGTAGATAGAGCCAGCTGTCAATGCGAGACCTTGTCCGATACCGATGAGGACACGACCAGCAATGAAGACACCGATTTGTCCGCGGGGGGCGAATGTTTGCATGATGGTCGCGATGATGACGCATACAGATCCAGCAGCCATACCAACTCGACGGCCAGCGAAATCAGCGAGGGGTCCAGCCTATACACAGTAAAGTTAGTACGCGTTTTGCGGACTGATGATATACAGACGTGACATACCATGAAGAAACCAGCTACGACAGCACCGACTGTGTATGATGTGTTGATGGCGCCGATGATGTTGGGTCCGGGGTTGTTGTAGTAGGCAATCCAATGCTTCGAGTTTTGCAACGCGTTGAAGACGGACGCATCGTAACCGTAGAGCACCATGCATGATGCTGCAACGAGCGAGATGTACCAGTTGTACACCCTAGTCTTGTCGACCATCTTGACGGTAGTCACTCAGGATTTCTCCCAAAACGAAAGTAACAATAGCGCTCGACTTGGTAGCGATTGACAAAGGCGTCCAGCTCGAATTCCGCAACGGATACAGCGAGAGATTCGTAGAACTCTGGAGTGGAGAGCAATCAGCGGAGACTGCGATGGGCATATATACATGCCACATGAGAAGCCACCCTGTGGATTACTATCTTGCCCCATGTCAACCCCATGGGCTCGGGGAAGCGCCAGTTCCAGCACCCAGGATCCGATGCCTACGCCGCTACCAGACGCCTCTATCCAGAATATCACCACGAATCAACATGCCCAGACCGCCTCCAAAGCTTGCTCTAGTGCCAAATGCATCCACGCCTAGCACTCCGTTCTCCGTAGTCCCTGAATCTGGGGAATCTGGGGCTTGGGACGGGAGTGTCAATGGAGAGATTTTGTCCATCTGATGGACGGAGAGGCGTCGTCGAGTTTTTCCACGAATGGGCGTAATAGAGCTAAGTGTTGAGGCGCCGTTGTTTTGAGGAGAAGCGAGACCGACTCATGCCGAGATGGTGTTTAGTGCACCATCTAGCCCGTGAGTAGCTAGGTTTGCCGGCGACAATGTCGATAATGGGTAGAATTTCCTCGTGGACGCAAGCATGCCAAGTCAGAGACAAGGGAGACGCAGCGAAGCAAAGCTTTTGGCTGCCGCCTGGGCTCTCTTATTTTGCGATTTATTGATGCTTAAAACTGCGAGAGTGGTCCTTGGGAAGCGCATGTGTGGCGCCGGTGCCATAGTCGAGTCGCAGAGAGTGTCTGGTCATTGTGGACGACTTCATGTTGTGAACGGAGAGCAGGTATCACATGAATCATGCTAGAGAACATCGCTTGATAGCCAGCTGTGGAGTTCGGGTGGGTCGGCACATTGGTTGCGGGCGGTGACCATCATATCGCATCCTCCAGAGATGCGCACGCGGGGAGCCAACGATCGAACGAGCTTAAGCCAATATGCCCCTAAGATGTTCTCGGGCAACACCACGCGACGCGCATGTGTTTTCGGTGATGAACTGTTACAGGTGCATGTGACATGCCGCGGTATCCCGGGTCGCTAGATGAGCCTCATCAGCGCTGAGATGAGCTCCCCAGGGCCACCTGCGGCTTCCCCAGCTCTGGGACCAGCACGTGACTGATCACGTGTGTCAATCCGCCACAGGTCTGTGGCTGTGCGCATCCCACTTTTTCGGGCTTCGAGACCCTTTCCCACCGCTCGCGACCGCCTAACGTTTTCGACGCCCGACCAAATCTCTCCACCCTCTCACCTACACACCGAAGACCGGATTACCAAGCCAACCGATTTTTCCAAGATGCCTTCAGGACAAGGAGGTGAGCGCCATAACCTTTGCGCAAACTGAAGCGGGGTCAAGGCTGACAGAACACTATAGCCGGTACAAACCCCATCCACAACAAGCAGAAGAAGAAGAAGGCCGTCGAGCTCGATGAGGATGACCTCGCCTACAAGCAAAAGCTCGCTGCCGGTGCGTAACGCCCTATTTCCCACTCTCCGACGCCTATACCGCGACCGGCCCCGAAGCGCCACCACAAGGCTCCGAAGAGCAAGGACAGACTTGCTGACAATATACAGAGAAGAAGCAACGTGAGGATCTAGCCAAGACGGTCGGCAAGGGCAAGGGACCGCTCAACACCGGCTCCCAGGGCATCAAGAAGTCTGGCAAGAAATAAGCGCCCGGCATACCCACGAGCGAGCGAGCAAGCGACGAGACACGGCAGTGCGGCAACCACGACGATTTGACATGAAAGATACCACAGGCTGAGAGTCATGACTTGGCAGGGCGTTCATATACACATACCATGAATGCACAGGAATGAGCTATCAATGACCTTTGCGCATGCCAGGTGACTGTTTTCTACATTTTCGCTACCTGCAATTTAGGTCGTCCCAGTCTCCAGATACAGACTACCTCCTCCCTGCCTTCATGTTTGCCCCTTTCAAATTAAACACCGTTTCCGCGTTCCCCCACGCAACTCTGTCCCACTCCACCTGTGTCAAGAACCCGCTCTCCCTGAGTTCCTCCATCAACTCTTTCCCTCTTTCTTCAAGCGGGTAGTTGCTCGCATACAACACCCTGTCTACGGGTATCCGTTCCAGTAGCGCTCTTAGACTCGACATGTCTTGTGCGTCCGCTGTCGTGAGGTAGATGTTGTGTTGCCAGACATCTAGGAAACTTCGCTTCGGTTTATCTGCAGAGGGGATAGTGGTGAGCAGCATCTCGATGCGTGGAATGAGCGAGGGTAGCGCGCCCGGATGCGCGAGTATGAGACGGAGAGCAGGGTGGCGATCGAAGACGCAGCTGAGGTAGAGGTGTAACAGTGGGAGAGGAGACGTAGTTTGCGACGAATGGATATGTGTCAGGAGAGGCGCGTATACCGAAGAAGGGAAACTGTGTTGGTAATCCGGTATCTGCGCATGTCAGTCTACATGCTTTCCCTTCCTCTTGATATCTGAAGAACGGAAAAGCAGCATACCTCCGATCCCACCGGCCACATCTCCCGCAACAGAATCGGCACTCGATACCTCTCCGCCACATCCCAAAGGTCCTCCCACTCCACCTCTTCCAGCTTGATCTGCCTACTCATTCCAATACAACCGCCCACAAACTTCATCTTACCCACACACCTCGCCAGCTCTTTCGCTGCCTCCTTGCCCTCCGAAGGCAACATGCTCAGCGCAGCGACCTTCTCCCCATTCATGATAACCGCCGAATGCATCGTGTCGTTGATCTTGCTGCAGATCGGCGGTGCGGCGGCAATGGGGATGTGGCTGATGATTTGTTTCGAGTGGCCGAGAGTGCGCATGTCTTTCACGCGGCCGGGACCTATGTTGCGTAGCTTGGTGAGGGTAGCCGGGGGGATTAGATGGAGGGACGGCTGACTGGGTGATGTTGGTGGGGATGTGAAGACCAAGGTGGGTGCGAGGTGGGATTCTAGGGACGCGATTAAGGAGGCGGCTGTTGTTGTGGTCATGGCGGCTTGAGGTCTGCTTGGTGATGGGTCGTCAGGAGGAGGAGGAGGTGGGTAGTAATAGGTGGTTGAGGCGGATACAGGACGTCCGGGCTTGAAGAGTTGGCACTGGTCAAGGTTACCAGATGCATCTTTCTTCTAGACTTCTGAGAGAGGGAGTTGCGCAGTTAGTGCTGAGTAGTTGCGATCCAAGCTGGCGAGATAAGAAGGACACGTGCCAGTGAGTGCAAGTACAACTGTGGGCATCGGTACTGCCAACATAGCGATGAGGGTGGGACTGCTTTTGGATGGCTGACCAGCATGATCAAGTTATCTGCATTCATCATATGTCTCAAGATTGACAGACTATCGCATCAAGCACATGGTTGTTGAAGAAGTGTATGATTATTAGGTACATGTGTGCTGCGATTCGCGGCTAGTATGAAAACAGAAATCTTCCGGCAAAGATAATGTCAACGACAATTCCGTTCCACTACCAGGTATTCCAAGCACTAATTCCATCGTAACTTTCCATCACTAAAGCGCACATTGTGGCGGTGTAAGGATGACGACGATGGGGCGCGTGTGTTATGGGGCGCGTGCTTGTCGTGGCACTAGCGACCACGCTATGGATGTTGTTGTGATGACGTTTCAATATTCATCCGGGTGTCGGCTAGGCGGAGGCTGACTGACGGCTGGGCGCTCGTCAGGCGATGACTGTTCTCTTCCAACGCTTGGTCGAGAAAGTCTTGGTGGTGTCGTTATGGTCTGATAACCGTTGTTCATAGCTATTCGTAATGGGCATGTGGAGTGTTGACGCATGAAATGGATGCGCGTCGAACTTCATTCATCATGAGGTTCGGCGACCCTTCTTGCTGCCCAGAGTGAAGGCGCGCTTGAGCTTGCTTTCGGTGGCAGTGGGTGATGTAGGACTCGGTGTAGAGCTGCTGCCTGACCGGCGAGGGTCTGAGCTAGCGGACGACTGAGAAGAGGACCTCTTGCGGCTCTCTTCTGCGAGGATGTCGTCCAGTGAGACGTTGAGGTGGGGGTGACTGATCGGGACCTCTTCGAGGTTTTCGACAAAGCGAGAGGCCATTGCGTCGATAGTGGTAGTGAAGTGTTGGAGTGGGTGAACGGTCGTTGTGTGTGAATGGATGTGGGGAGATGCAGATCTTTATAGCACCAGTATCGATATATAGTGCTGGGTGGCTGATATGATCTACGCGTGATGTGTCGAGCGTGGCTTATGGTATATGTTCCAGACTTCGATGTGGCAATGTCCGGATATAGTATACCAAGAGAGCAGGCAGTTGCGGACACCGGAAATAGTGTAGTAGCGAGAGTGGAAAGGGTGAAAGCTCGAAGCGATGGTAGACGATATATGCCGAAGTAATGAACAAAGCCTAGGCATGCAAGGGCGGCGGAAGGTTTTTAAACATATCTCAGGGCGTGTGTGGACGAGCAGGTGGACGGGGTCCGTGTGTCGACGGCACACGAGGCCAGGGACTTGCTACAGTACGATCCAGGGTCTGTCCCGCCGATCGCGAAGCCTCGATGCATATAACGGCGGCGCTAAGGGCAGGGTATGACGTACCAAAACGTTCTGGACAGCGTTCTGCTGGCAGCCACACGGTCTTCGTGCGGCCATAACGGGCGCGTAACCGCGTGCGACAAGTCTCCAGTCGCACAGTCCCATGGGTGAACGCACTGGAAATAGCAGCGCTCGCAGGACTGACATATCCGCAAGGGCTCTCCCAAGCCGCTTGAAAGCGTCAACCAGATTACGGACGTCTTCGCACGACTGCTCGCAGGATTGCGCATCCGACCCGCCGCCTCCAGCCTCTGCCCAGTCATGCGCAGCGCGACAGCGGCGACCTTGTGAGCCTTGGGTATTCTTGCTCAGCACGCGCAACCCTTTCGCCACAGCTTGCGAATATCGGCTCGCCGTGTCAAATAAACTTGCGCCTAACATGCCTGCGATCAGCACGATCCCCAGGCAGTCGCGAGGCAAGACCGAGCCTGAGCACTTTATCCGCAGCAGTTATATTGAAACTGTGTCCGCACGACGGCAGCTCGCATGCGGTGTTCTCGTCGGGTCCGCTGCGTCCATCGCGAGTATGGCCGGGCCTCTGACGTAGGACGAGAGCCATCCAATATTACAGCCACCACTTTGGCTATAGTTTCCAAACCACGGCCTTGTCTAAAGCGCCGCCCGGCTCCGCTTGCCAGCGAACGATTGCGACAACAGGACAAGCTTCAAACGAGAGGCCTCGCCTAGGTTTGCGGTGTATTCGAAATGCCATACTCGGCAGCTAGTCGACATCATCGTGCAGGGTCCTCATTCAAACTGTCCGGCGCCCGGACCCTTGTGGGTCTGTGACAACGGTAAACCCCAAACTTCTGCGCCATCCGTCATGTCAAGTGGGCAGCGGAGCCGACTTTTCGAGGTTAAGTTGCAGATATAAGCGGACACACGACGCTAGCCGCGTGTGCAATTTGCTAGTCTTGGGCACCAATTGCACTTGTCATGTATACAATGTCGTGGCCATCGAGCCATCGTGAGGCTACACTGGTGTCGTGGAGCATATCGCAAGTCCACGAAATTTGCGCACTCTGCTAGACTGTTTTGAAGTTTGAGTAGTGCGGCTCTGGATAAGCTGGACGGATGACGACTTCCTTTGCATCGTCCAAACTTTCGTATCGGCTCAGGCATATGGTTAAGTCATCACCATCTTCCCCGACCACGACCACCCCTTCCGCCCCTCCCACGTCCCCTATGCCCTTGGCCACGCCCACCCCCTCTATGTCCACCTCCGCCTCTTCCCCCGCCTCGATTGGACCGCTGTTGCTCCGGTCTCGGACCGCTTTGCGCTAGTTGTGCCCGCTCTTCGTCTGACGCATGAAACACATTTGGGATCTGCAGTAAGTTGCAAAATGACTGAGTGTGCGGGTTACTGTACTCTTGCGGGGTAGCCTGGACATGTATGCCTAGTGCGGGGTCATATGTCGGCGCAGTTGCTGTAAAATCCTCAGGTATCATCATCTTGTCAGCTGTGACAAGGTTCTCTTCGATCCAAGCTATCTCTTTCTCCACAAGAGGTCGGTAGACCGCATCGCCTTTGTCTGCAGGGACTTGCGCATATGGGTCCCCTACAGTAAGGTGATCGGCGAAGACACGAGTGATGGCAAGCCACTCCGTGTCATACTGCAATCGCAGAGGCCGTTGCAATTCCGCAGGTGTATGTGGTTGTATTTCCAGCAATTGAAGGAAGCTCCGTTTGGGCAAGCACTTGTCAAGTGCAAGAAAGTTGGTCGTCTTGTTCGTTATGTCTTCAGGAAAGGGGAGGGTCTGTACTATCTCAGCCTTCGGACGTGAGAATGATTCCGGTAAGAGGCTGCGAATGTCTTCTGGAACTTGAGTTTCGCTCTCCGTATCAACAGATTGTATAGGCTTCTTGGGCTCTGCGACTGGTACAGGGACCACCTCGTCGTCGTCCAAATCCATGTCAAGATCAATTTCCGCATCATTCTTAGGTGCTGGTATCGGCTCCTCGTTCGATACATCCAGATCAATCTCGCCGTCGTTTACGACCCGCGGGATAGCACTATCAGCATCTGTTTGCGGTGGCGTAGCATTCGGAACTTCTGCGTGTTCCCAGACAGCGGGGAACTTAGCATGCATATGGGCACTGAACCAATGAGGTGGTCGCAGGCGCTCGAGGACTACCTTTGCAGCAACACTACCAAGAGTACCGTCCTTGGCCTCTTGCTCAAAGTCTGGCTTCCAGCTAAAGAGCTGCCGGAAATTGCCTTTCCACTCCATACCGCGCGGCCAGTCATGGCTCAGTCCAATGTCAACCTGCGTCCGTATTTGAAGCAATTTCCGCACGTCGAGTTCTCGAACATGATAGATGCTCCGAACATCGTCACTGTTGTAGGGCAAGCGCTCATAGTGTGGCTTTTTGTAGTTGTAGCCTTTCCAGATACCAGACAGACCAGCAATGCGCAGTGGTCCCAGCCGTATCACATTGGCTGCGCCCATGTAGTATATCTTTGGTGCGGCCCACCCGCCGTAGTAGAGCTCCCACATGTAGTTGCTCGCTTCGTGGTTGCCGCCGATGAATATGGTGAGATACGGGGCTGTACGCAAGCCTGAGTAGTATTCGTGAAAGTCGTGCATGGCGTGGTACTTGGAGGGCATCGATACTGCCTTGAGATCGGACGCGTTTCGAACAGCCTATGAAGTCAGTCACTGGATGAGCGCTATGAAAGTTTGACGTACCTGGAAGTCACCGCCAATAATCAAGAGATCCACATCTGGCCAGCCTTTCAGCTCGCAAGCTTTTGCGACAGACGCATAGATCTCGTGTAGCACTCCATGGCCGCAACCTTCGACTGCTATGCGCACGCCTTGCTGTTCTACCAGTTCTGGGGCGGCCATACTTCGACAATTGTGAACCGGTAGTTAGTGAGAGGAAGACTCTTCAGTAGCGCGACCACAGAACTGCTGCTAAGGCTTTGTTGCGCAGTACACTAGTGCAAGAATCGCGACGCGCGCAGAGTAAACATTATGACGAATGCTGCTGTCGAAGAAAGTAAGAGCACGGCCCTGCAGCCCTAGCGTCGGGGGTCGGAGTTATGATAAGCTAGCGAGCACGTGTAGATACTGGACCTGCAGGAAGCTTCTCAAGATCTGCGCAGAGATCATTCAGGTCCTCTAAACACATGGCTTCAGCAACTCAAACAGAGCTGAGGGCGAAGTTCCTTCAGGAAGCCGCTCATCTCCTCGCAATTCCCTCGCCAACAACAGCAGCGTTTCTAGGTAATGCATGCAACAAGCTAATCGAAGATGCTGAAGTCGGTATTTCAAGCAAGGAGACGGATGCCCTCCGACGAAGTATTTGCGGCGCATGCGGGAATGTCATGATTCCAGGGTGGTCGTGCAAAGTTTCGAACAAAGACAAGCTCAAAAGCACCGGCAGAAAGTTGTCGGTGCCCGAGAAAAGTATTCAGTATACCTGCTTGCGATGCCAACGAGAGACGCTTCAGACGCTTCAGCGAAGGCCTCGCAGACAGGTCAAGAGATCACGGTCTCTGTTGGATACAGTTCCAACGTCGGCAGCTCCGACTACGACTAAGAAAGAAGAGGATGCAGCCCCAAAGACGATTAATGCAAGCAGCAAACAAAGACAGAGGGCACGCAAAGGCGGCCTGCAGGCTATGCTTGAAAAGAAGAAGACACAAGACTCGGGCACGGGCGGACTCGATTTCATGGACTTTGCGCTCTAAGTCCCGTAGGGCTGAGTGAATGCAGCCCACCTGCATGGAAGGGCCTAGCGACCCGTGGACACCCCGCTATGCAAGCGCGGGGCTCAAAAAATTCGAGGAGTTATGTCATCAGAACTTGCGAAAGTCAATACAGTCGCAAGCAAAATCACTTTGTCCAACACTACCCTACACCAACATTAATCGATTGCAAACATGGCACAGCAACAGAGCCTTGCGAAGGATCTCTTCGAGGACATGGGCCGCAAGGTCGCCGAGGCGAGCGCCCAGGGAGACAACGACGACACAAAGGTTGTCGACGAGATCGAAAGCATGTGCATGAACTGTCACGAAGATGTAGGTGCATTTATAAAGTAATGATAGATTCAGCTGACATTTGGAAGGGTACTACGCGCCTCCTCCTCACAAGAATACCCTTCTTCCGCGAGATCGTCCTCATGTCCTTCTCATGCCCGCATTGCCACTTCAAGAACTCTGAGGTTCAACCCGCCGGTGAGATCCAGCAACGAGGCATCAAGTTCTCTCTCAAAGTTGAAACGGCCGACGATCTGAGCCGTCAGATTATCAAGAGCGACACCGCAGTGTTCCGAATCGAGGACATCGATCTAGAGATACCACAAGGGCGAGGACAACTGACGAATGTGGAGGGCATACTCGCAATGGTAGCGCAAGATCTAGAACAGAAGCAGGAGGAGAGGAAGGCGGTGGTACCAGAGGTGTACGAGCAGTTGCAGGGAGTCATTACCACGATCAAGCAGATGGCTACCGGAGAGAAGCTGCCTTTCAAGATCACGATCGACGACCCTGCCGGCAACTCGTCAATCGAACCTCCCAATGTACTTGGCGCAGGAAAATACTCTCGCAACGAATACCCACGAACGGCGGCGCAAAACGAAGCGCTCGGTCTGGGCGACACCAGCGGTGACGCCAGCGGTGAAGCGCCTGCCACAGAGATCCGACCAGAGTACCACGCCTCCCAAATGTACCCAGAGATGCCGTCCTCTCACGCCCCAATGGTGAACAACGTGGATGAGGACGACATTGTGGAGAACCAGGTCTACTCCTTCCCTGCCAGCTGCCCAGGATGCACCAAGTCGTGCACCACAAACATGAAGATGGTCAACATTCCCCACTTCAAGCAGGTGGTCCTGATGAGCACGGTGTGCGATCACTGCGGATGTAAGTTTATATCATGGAACAATCCACGTTTACCTGCTAATGCAATGCAGACCGAAGTAACGAGGTCAAAACCGGAGGCGAAGTTCCTGAGCTGGGTCGTCGTATCACAGTCACGGTTGACAGCAAGGAAGATCTGTTGCGAGATATCCTCAAGGCCGAATCATGCGCCATGTCCTGCCTCGAGCTCAACCTCAGCGTTGAACCCGGTACTCTTGGTGGCAGGTTCACCACGATCGAAGGTCTACTGACCCAAGTACGCGATGACTTGAAATCTTCCATCTTCGACGCTGGCGGAGGAGGAGACTCAATGGACTCAGAGTCCAAGCAGAAGTGGAACACCTTTTTCCACAACCTCTCTGCAGCCATCAACGGCGAAGACAAGTTCACTCTCGTTCTCGAAGACCCTCTCGCCAGCAGCTACGTCCAGAGCTTCACGGCACCGGAGCCCGACCCAAAGATCAAGGTCGAGGACTACAAGAGGACAGAGGCGGAGGAGGAGGAACTTGGGTTGCTCGACATGAAGACGGAGGGCTACGAGGAGGAGCATGCGGCTAGCATGGCAGCGAACGGGACAACGACCAATGGCGCGTAGGGCTAACTTCGATGTCTCTTAGATTTCCTTGACTCTTGCATTAGGTCGGCGCTCGTAGATACCAAGGCCTCGCCAGCCATGATCAGTGTGACATGATCTTCTTCCAACTCTTCCCTGCGTCCATGCTTCGTGATGCCTATAGCGACTCGGAATCCTTCTGCCCAACGCCGATAGTGTGAATGGCCGGCTCTCTCAGATCTTGATCCGCGCTTTCTTTTTCTGCAGATGACGCGACATCCTTCAGGCTCCAATCAGACACTAGGCTTCCAGCTTGACATGAGTCGCATTACTACCGCTGTGCCCAGTAAAATATTGTTCATCCTGCCAGCGGGTTTGCATGAATGGTAATATTCTTGATCTCCATCTTCTCCTGCGGTCTTGACTTCTTGTCTACTTGAACGGCCTCCATGTCATCCAGCACCTCCCATCCTTCGAGCACCTTTCCAAAGACGGTGTTCTTCCCATCCAAGTGCGGCGCAGGCGCAAATGTGATGAAGAACTGCGAGCCGTTTGAATTCGGTCCCTTGTTCGCCATGCTCAAGATGCCTCTTGCATTGTGTCGCAACGCGGGCCGAAGCTCGTCCTCGAAGAGCTGGTTTGGCGTGTCGTAGATGGATGTGGAAGTCTTGGACTTTGGGTCGGAGGCTGGCGAGCCCGTCTGGACCATGAAGGAGGGGATCAGGCGGTGGAAGGGTGAAGAGTTGTAGAAGCCCGACGCGCAGAGGGCGAGGAAGTTCTCGGCGGTCTTGGGGACGGCTTCGCAGAATATTTCGAGTTTTATATCGCCCTTTGTCGTATGCAGCTAGTCACTGTTAGCAACAAGCTTGCAGTAGGCAGGCGGTTGGACTCACTGTGACGGACATGGTGGTGGGTGCAGATCAGTCGTGTTTGTGGTTTGGAAGGAGCGATGATGGCGCACGAATCGGACCCTCGAAGTTGAGCGCCCATCCACCTCCACCTCGTCGCGCCTAGAACATCGCGCGTCTATCCGACTGCGCTTACTGTGTGCAATCGCCCTGCATTCGCTGTCATCATCATTGCTACCGCCCGCTGCCCACGCTGCCTCCTCTGCTCGCGACACTGGCAGACGGCCGACCTCATCATAAGCGCCGCCGCATAAGCTCCACCCGGCGACAGCCCTACCACGCTCGGGACGTAATCCACCACAGTATCCCCGCGCATTCACCCAAGACACGCCCATTCCTACATCGCAAACCTTAGCCGTCGGCCCGCCGCGCATCCACCGGCCTCACTGCCACGCTGAGCCCCGCGGGTTCGAGATACGAGGCGCCTACATCATCTCAACCCCACAATTGGCTGCCCGGAAGGCTACCTAGCTCCCAGCACGGCATAGCTGCCCGGCGCATCACCACCCTAGAGCCTCCAGCGCGCGATTCGGACGAGGGCACCGCATTCTGAAAGGCCACGGACACGCCCATGCAGCGCCCGCTGCCCTCCCAGGCCTGCGCTGCGAGAAACGAACATGTCGGCCTTCGTTCGCGTCTCAGGACCGCCCAACAGTAACTTTCTGGTTGGCTATCCGGGCATATCAGCAACACTAGTACGTGTCTCCAGTCTGTTTCCGTTATGAGTGGGCGTCTTGCGCTCCATCCAGCCGCGTCGAGTCGCTGTATGACCGACTCCCCTTCGACAAGGGTACTGGCCATTGCTGACATGTCACAGCCTCGAATAGAAGGCAAAGTCGAGATACGGCCACTCATTGGAGTATCGGCGCCCGTCAATGTCTCCCTCGTCACCATCGCATTGCACCGTCGCGAAACCATACACCCGTCCGCCGACTCGGTTACGAAGAAGCATCTGGCAGCCCCGCGCAAAGAGATTACCGACATCGTCGGTAAGGAGATGCTCCTATATCGATGTTCGCCCGGAAGAGAGCATGAGAGTATACTATGTATGGACCTCCCGTTCGTCATCTTCATACCGTACGGACGCGGCGGCGAGGAGGTAGCGAGGAGAGTCCCGCCCGCGAGTCTACAATTACCGAGTCGGACGGCGGAGACGTTTTACGAACTCGTCGTGACAGTACAGCAAGGGCCCCAGGAACAGAAGAAGTATCCCTTTGCCGTGCCGATACAACGATACGACACCCTCTCTACCTTTGGCATGTACAATCGACCCGAAAGCGCAGAGCGAGTGACGGACCACCTCGTCACCCTTGGCATCAGCCTGCCGAGATGGAGTTATGGACCCATGGACCCAGTCTCAGTATACATCAAATTGAGTCCCAACCCCGACTGGCTGAGCAAGGCGAAGAAGGTCACAATCAATAAGATCACAGTCGGCATAGACGAAGAGATCATCTTCAACCACGAAGGAGATGAGCCGACTCGTAAAGTCAAGACGCTGGCAAAAACACAGCAACACGTCGGAGTGAGGATGCCCGAAGCGGGCTATTTCACGAACCTCGGGCTAGTCTTCCCCGCAAAAGATCTACGAGACAACGCAGGTGTTATCCCAAGAGGGCAGAAGGAGTTTCCCATGTACGCTGTTACTGGTTTTACGACGACTGGTACTCTATACAAGATTGAGTACTACCTCACTGTCAAGGTAGGCTGGACTGGGCGAATTGCAAGTTGAAAATTATGCTGACTGAACGCAGGCGCAAATGTCGTCAGCCCGAGACATCCTGCTCCGTCAGCCCATTGTGGTATGTCCTTTTGACCATGCAGGCTGTAAAGAGGAAATGGAGGCCATTGAGCAGGCAGCCAAGGACGCCGCACACGTCACACCTGACAACCCCATGTTGCCCGCCAGTACTATTGTTCGATCCAACGACCCAGAAGGCTTGCGCGCACTCGGTATCGCAATTGTGGGAGGCGTACGGAAACCGCTGATTGAGTGAAGAGCTGGTCGCGCAAAAGCATTGAGGATTTTGAGGGACGCGATTTTGCCATGCGTAGGATACTTGTGTTCGACATTCCGCACGTTTGGTCTCTGCGATTGGAGGATCAAGACGGACTCGAGCACGAAACGTTGTTGGATGAAGCCACCGGCAACCAGCCGACCCGACCAGGACAGACGATCTGCACTACTGTGCACGCAAATTACTGGATCGCGCAAAGGCGATAGCACATAACACAGGCGCAACACCGATCATGAAACCAGCGGAGCCCGGAGTCATGTCGAAGCTACCATCTACAGCACGCATTGGGTCTATTTGAACACAAAAGGCGCAAGGTCATTATACCCAGTGAGCTTGTGCATTGTTTATAGGGAGCATTATTTTGGCTTTTCATTGGCGTTACAAGGAAGGGCACGACGGGACGGCCGCCTGTTTGTTCATGATACCTTCGAGTCGTTCGTTCCTATTTTAATCATCAGGTTGGAGGGAGAAAGGAAGAACGCCTCGGCGGGTACCGGGAAGTTTTGTCTTTGGGAAAGGATTCGTGCATTGATTGGAGAAGGAGGAGGAGGAGGAAGAGGTGATCTAAAGAGCGAAAGAAAAGCCACAGTAGGTGGATCTCAATAGCTAGGGCAGAGAAGTTGAAGAATAACCACTACTCATGACACTTCACTCAATCGTCCCTGCCTGGCCCGCTTTCATGCCTATACACAAGACCAGCCTCCTATCCATACCCTCATTCTCCCCCATCAGGCCACTGATCCACCAAACCCTCCGCCCCAACCTCCCCTCCCGTCCTCCCAACCAACGCCCCCAAATTCATCCTAACACTATACCTCAGATACTTCGTCTCAACCCCCTTCGCAAACCCGCCTCCCAAACCACCAATATCACTCTCCCCACCACTCGGATGATGATGCGCGAAAACAGGTGGTTGAGTCGTCAGGCAAACCCTCTCATCCCCCTTCACACCCACGCCGCCACCTCCCCTAGCACTGCCAGAAGCGTGCTGAGCCTGCCGCCCCATATCCGGATCGTTCCCAGCACACCACCGCCCAAGCTCACTGTCGAAAATCCCGTTCCAACCCGCCACCCCGAATTGATGCAACAAGCGCCGGGCGCCGCGTTGCGAGACGGCGTATCCGACTGTACAGAGGGTGCCGCCTGTGGCGCGGTGGTAGATGCGTGTGTGTGGTGGGAAAGCGGTGGCTAGGGCGTCTAGTTCGCCTTGGAAAGGATGAGCTTTTAGGTGCTGGGGTGAGGGTACCGTGGCATCGTTGGTGTGCGTTAGGGTTATCGTGCGGTGGACTGCGTGGTCGTAGACTTGGGAGTGCTGACCGGGGGCTTCACGTGGCATGCCGGTTCCGCAGTGGCCGAGCCAGAGTATGTCCCATTTTGTGGGGTCGCCGTAGGGTGATGGTGGTGATGAGGTATGGGTAAGGTGGGATTGGCGTGGGAGGGATGATAGAGGGAGGGAGATGAGCTTTTTGGCGAGGTTGGTTGTGTCGATGATTTGGAGGGCGGTGTGTGTTGTTTCGGTGTTTCGGTGGGCGTGCAGTTTGGAGAGGGGGATGGACGTGTGGTTTGAGGATAGGAAGCGGGAGGCGAGGGCGAAGCGTTGTAGGTTTTGACGTATGCGTGTGTCCCAATCTACGTCGTCTTCGAGGATGAGGGCTGTGGTTAGGTTTTGATTGACTATTCTGAATGTTGTTAGGTCAGTGATGTCTCCTAGTCAAGGGTGGAGAGCGTGTACTGTTGTAGGGCGTTCATATGTGTTCTCCAACTTCCTCGAATGCCGGCTGAAAGCTTTCTGTTCTCTTCTGGTAGAGGATATGCCTTGTTGTTGATACTCTCCCCTGTTACGCCTTCGACAAATTCGAGCTTGATGTTGGAAATTGCTGCTGCAAGACTCATTGCATCGCGACGATCGGTACGGGAGGGCAGGTTGAGGACCAAAATCTTCTCGAACTTGAGTTGGGTTAGTGTAGGTAGGATGTGAGAAGCTGACATGTTGTACCGCTAGCGTTGTATTCAATATATCCCTTAAGGTTTCGTCCTGTACAAAGGCGAATGAATCCTCTGGTATCAGAACTTCCGACGTCCTTGTGTTGAACCACAACCACAAGGCACCGAAGAAGACACATGTCGTCAGCAGTCTAGGCGCAGACATCCACCCACTCCTTCTCCTTGCGACCTCAAACCTCGTGCCGCTCTTGGAAGACATCAGTCTCAAGGTATCAATAGAAATGCGTCGCATGCGGGCGGAACGTAGCAGCAGCAACACTGCAGAGATGTGAGGAAAGAAAACATGATGAGCAAGTCAGAATCCTGTGGCACGGCATGGTCAGAAGTAAAGCGAATAACTATATTCATGTTGGTCATTTCCAGGTTTGTTGCCTTCCCTCCGACCATTCGATGCGCGGCTTGCTAGGCTAAATCGATCTGCCGAAAAGCATGCGGGGCGCATGCTGTATGCTCCTATACTCCGTGAGCGAGTATATTGCGGCAGCTAATGTAGCCAAGTGTGGATATGTGTTCCTGCTGCACTCGACATTGGCATGTGTAAGCACGTGAGAAGTGACGGCGAGCATGCAGAAGATGTGGATACCTAGGTAGTGTGGCGGCGACTCGCCGCGGAGGTTTGTAATCTCGGAATCTTTTGGAAATGCGAGCCTATCGATAGGCCGGCGCGTTGCGTGACTGCTTTCTCCGCGACATCGGGGCGGCGTGAGTTTTGGGCTTTCTTAATTGTATCGCGCTCTTCGTTCTTCCTCCGCTCATTCCTCAACGTTTTGCCTGCATAGTCTGGTGTTTGCTGTCTCTGCGGTCGTTTTTACTCTCATCGCAATACCGCTTGCCACCCCTCCCCCACTACAACACGGCGCAACATGAGCGCCATTCT
Organism: Alternaria ethzedia; assembly: GCF_023757985.1. NCBI lineage: Eukaryota > Fungi > Ascomycota > Dothideomycetes > Pleosporales > Pleosporaceae > Alternaria > Alternaria ethzedia. Next base: position 909,240 of record NW_026056203.1, on the reverse strand, counting down.
TTCAGCAGACGACCTCAACGACTTCATATCACCGGGTGTCGCGTGCATAAAACCTATAGAGACGCTCCCCGTACAGCAGGCAGACAACTCGGTATGTTAGGTTATCGCATTGCGTCATGCGCGGGCGCATTCTAACAATGATGCTAGAACCCATACGAAGTTACGACCGAAGAGAAAGCCGCCGCCTCAGAACCGCCGCCACCCGCTTCGATATCGCTTACCGATTGTCTCGCCTGTTCAGGATGTGTAACAAGTGCGGAAGCCGTATTGGTTTCGCTGCAATCGCATACCGAGGTCCTCACAACGCTTGATACCCACCCGTCGTTACGCGCACCGTGGCTGGCACACAATGGGACGAATGGACATACGAATGGACATACGAATGGACATACGAGCAATGGGACAGAGAAAGATATGAATGGGCAAAATGCTGAAGGAAAGCTATTCGTCGCAAGCGTCTCACCACAGTCGCGCGCAAGTCTGGCAGCTGTCTTCAACATTTCCGAGGTAGAGGCTGGAAACATGATCGCACAGCTTCTTAGTGGACCTTTAGGTCTGAGGTCTGGTGGCCATCAAGGAAGCGATTTCACGTGGATTATCGACACCAACGCGATGCGCGAAGCCTGTCTCGTTGCCGCAGCAGACGAGGTCACAAATGCACTCTCTCCCGAAGCATCTAAGATTACACCAAAGCCCGGATCCGAGGGCTCAATCGATACGACTCCAAAAGCTCCTATACTCACATCTGCCTGCCCAGGATGGATATGCTACGCAGAGAAGACACATCCATACGTTCTCCCGCATCTCTCGCGACTCAAGTCGCCACAAGCTCTTACCGGCACTTTGATCAAGTCGGTTCTTAGCGAGCGTTATAACGTGCTGCCATCTCAGATATGGCACCTCGCCATCATGCCATGCTTCGACAAGAAGCTTGAAGCTAGCCGTGGAGAGCTAACATCAGCTGCATGGCTACCTAGCTATGACCAGTCGCAGGAAAAGATCCGCGACACCGACTGCGTAATCACAGCTCGCGAACTCTTACATCTCGCAGCAGCCCGTGGCATCAATTTCGCTTCCCTTCCTCGTACACCACTTCCATCTAGCGACCGAACGCCGTTCCCAGACCCAAAGCTAGATGCATTCCTATTCCCTCCTTCGCGCCGGAAGAACCAAAGCGCAGCCGCCGGTCCATCTGGCGGATATCTACACCACATACTGCAAACCTACCAAGCTCAAAATCCGGGATCTACAATATCAACAGTCCGAGGGCGTAATGCTGATGTAGTGGAATACTCGGTAGTTCGTGGCTCAGAAACAATCATCAAAGCAGCACGATTCTACGGTTTCAGGAACATCCAGAACTTGGTACGGCGACTGAAGCCAGCAAAAGCCAGTAGATTACCGGGCGGCAAAACGGGCGTTAGCAGGAGACCAGGTGGTGCAGTTGCTGCTGCGGGTGAGGGTGTCAAGGACTATGCGTACGTGGAGGTCATGGCTTGCCCCGGTGGATGCACAAACGGCGGTGGTCAAGTCAAGGTTCAGGAAGTGGAAGAAGTGCGCGTCTACGAAGGGATTCAAGAGGCGAACGAAGATGCGCCCGCGCCCAAGCCAGGCCCAAAGGAGCAGAAAGAGTGGCTGGCAAAGGTGGACGAAGCCTACTTCTCGGGCACAGACTCGGAAGAAGAGAGATCAAACGGGGACGGCGATCAACACATGACAAATGGGGAGGCGAATGGAAACTCTCCTGACCAAGATGTCGTTGATGGGATATCGAGGTCACGCATGAAGCAGCTCATGGCACATTGGGCTGATATCACGGGCGTCGATCAGCAGAAGCTGATATACACTTCGTACATCAAGGTCGAAAGCGATGTTGGCAAGAAGAAGCCGAGTGACATGGAACGTGTTGCTGGGCTGGCTGTTACCGCCGGTGGCGGATGGTAAAGCCATGCTTACGAAAAGATGAAGGCATTGGAAACAGGCAGGAGCATTGCATGGCGTTTTTTAGATGATTGATTGCTTTGCTTCGAATTCGTGTATTCAAAGCAAATTCAAAGCAAAGCAATCAATCATCTAAGAAACGCCATGCAATGCTCCTTCCTATGGCGTTTCTTAGATATGGGGAATACTGTAACGGCTATGCGGCATCGTCTCTACAGAGACTTGGAAAGTCCATACTAGAATCAATAGATTCGACCATTGATTGCAATCATCTCGATGTAGCACCACATGAAACAACGCAAGATCAGTCATCACCGGGAAGTTCTTCCGTGTTAAACTAACACTACGACGCTCGCGCTCGCGCTCGCTCGCGAGCTAGATAAACCATACTTACTTTTTATCCCACCACAATATCCCCCCCTTTAATGCGTACCAAACTCTGCCCCTCCCTCAAAAAGCAAAAGGAGTTTCACTTGAACATGCTGAATCGTCCTCGTGATCGCAATCGCGACCGCAATCTCAATCGCGACAATCGACGCCATACCATCTCCTTTTCCGTTGTGGTAGTGGTAGTGGCTGGTGGCTGGCTGCATATGTACAGAGACCTGCATATGCGACGGGCCGTCCCCGCCGCACCTTGCCGTGTTACCTTCCGTTTCCGCTTTGTTGAGACACCTCGGTTTGGGTAGGCGGAGATAGAGTGGTGGAAATACGCTGTTGTGCTTTGGGTGTAGTAGAAAAAGAGGGGATGATGTGTGCGCGTAGACGAAGATCACCAGGTTTATGGACTTGGTCGACGCTGCGGCGGACTGTCAGCGTATGCCTGCCGACTTCACCATGGTGGACGAGGACACCGCTGTACACTCCAGTACCATGTATCCAGCTTTCTATCTGGGAAGACGCTGCGAGGACTACCTAGGTAAGTAAGGAATGACTGCCATACAGATGCCCGCTGAAGATCACGAGTAGGACCGATGGAGATCTTTCGGAGGCGAGAGAAAGATCTGATTAGGGAAGATGCTTGTAAGTACGTGAAGACGTGGCTAGTGCACTTGCCCGTGAACGCAAGAAGGGTTCATGGCAGTGGCGGGAGTGATGCGTTGGCTAGTCGAGGGTGGTCGAGTAGGCGAGTGACGCAGTGGCGTTGCGTGTCCTGTGGAGCGGATCACGCAATCGTCAAGGCTGGCCCGAGGCTGGTAGATTGATTTCACAGGGTCAGGCATGGAGATGGAGAGCAGCGGAGACGTAGTGTGGTGTTTTTGCAGTCTGGTGCCGCGACGGAGGCAGGCAAGCGAGCAGCTTTCATTTGATGGTAGGGAGATAGCTAACTAATAGTACATAGGAGATGCGCGTTCGGCACCGCCGCAATCGCTTTGTTGATAGTAGATAATAGAGAAAAAACAAGCCAGGTGGTATCGAACTCCTTCCCATGAGCCATGTGCGTGGATAGACGCGAGGCAAGAAACGTACAATGACTAGCCATCCTGGGCTATATGTCCTATTACATATTACAACGGGTTGTGTGTGGACTTGCTAGAAAAGTCAAGATAGTGAGATGAGAGTACGCAAGGAGAATGCAGGTAGAAAACGGGACGCAAAGAGAAGAGTTGAAACAGGGCCAGTTGATCGCTCAAAAACTATTCTACCCACCTCCCATGTTGTTACCAAGTTTATCCCAAGAAAACATGGTTTGCCTCCCTTCCTTCACCCCAGCCTTCCCTTTTAACCAACAAGGATATATAGTAGAGGAGATAGAAGCTGACGGTATGATGTAGTCGCCAAATGCTCAAATTGGGGGGTATCCGCCGATGAAATGAAGCACATAAAGGAAAAAGCTCGGTCTAGTATAGTACGGGATAGCGCCAACAAGGCGCGCCAAAGAGAATCTGAAACAGAAGCAAGGTGTACACTGGGTTTTCCCAAACACGGACAATCCCTGCAGTAACACCCAAGTAACTTGATGACAAGGTATCGACAATTTCCCACGGAATGAACAGACGACAATCTCGCGTCGATCCGCCACAAGTATGATGTATAATGTCGCCTGAGATGATGATTGAAAAAAAGAAAATGTGGTGGTGGTACAGAGCGAATGTGGAGGTGATATTGGAAAACGACAACGTTAACGTTGTGAGATGATAAACGATGGTGGTTGCGCAAAAGGGCGATGATGTGTTATGACGCCAGTAACACCGTCCCAGGAAGTGCGCTTTGCTTTTGAGGGCTTTGCAGCGCGTCGCGTCTGTGTCTATCTTTCTGTAATCGTGCACCGTTCCAGACGGGAGAGCTCAATGTCGTACGGTCGTATAGGGAGCGACAAAGAGCGGGTGCGGTGACCCAAATTACAATTATATGGATGCAAGAGCATGCAACGAAGGCAAGGCGAAAAGAAGTATGGGTCCCGCGATGTTGGATATCATCGGTGTCGGGTCTGTGCTGCCATGAGGCTGGCAGCCACACTTGAAGCCCAGTCTGAGCCGTCATCGGGTGGTGTGGGCCACTTGGAAACAGGCTGCTCGTTCTTGCTCTGATGTTGAGAGATGTCCATAGGCTTGCTTGGTGTCATGTAGTCAGACTGTCCGAAACCCACGCTGTTACGGTTCGCTGATGGCGACGGTGTCAGGTAGGATGCCGCAGGACCACGTGGTCCTTGAGGTTTCGGGTTGTCCAGCTTCTTTGCAGCCTTTGTGGCGGATGCAAGAACTTCGCTAAGCAGTTCCTCTTCCTCGTTAGGCGTCTCGTACCTATTTGATGGGTTCGATTTGTTCTGCATCGCGCGTCGTGTCCTGCTGGAGATCGGTGCATTGGGTGCGTTCTCAGAGTTCCGGGGCTCGGGACCGTGGGGCACTGAGTGGTGACGTTTGAGCATAGGGTTGGTTGCAACACGCGAGCTCTTCGTTGAGGCAGTCTGTTGAGAGTGCGCTTCAACACTGTCCCTGACATGTTGCAATGCCTTGTCTAGCTCAGAGAAGTCTGAAGTAGAACCGGACGCTGCGCCTTGTGACTGGTCCATCACCAACGATTGCCTAGCGCTAGTAGCAGCCCATGGTGCACATCCAGCGTTGGCCTCGATATCGTCAGAATTCGGCGACATGGGAGTCTGGTAACGCCCAGAAAGGCGTCGAGCACGCTTCCGCAGGTGTGAGAAGAAACCTTCCTTCTGTCCATTTGAGGGTGAAGTAACTTCTGATTGACCGTTCAATGCTCTTTCGGCTTCTTGTCGATGCACGTCTGCGTAGTGGTTGCCATGTGATGCGTGAGAGAGTTGTCGTCCAATCTTGCCGGCAGCTTGCTCCCCATTGGTAGCACGTACATTGGCTTGCGCAGTGACTTCCGCCGATAATGGTGAGATCGGCTTGATGGAGGGTAGAATGGGTATGGGAGCTCCGTTGTTCGAAGTCCCATTCGTCCACGTAGCTCGCTTAGTAGCAGCAGGACGCTGCTTGGTCGACCCACTCACATCGCCAGAGTTGGCCTGGGCTGGAGATGGTCGAGGTGACAACGGCTGCTGTGTGGTGTGTTGCGGGACTGCTGGTGCGCTCTCACGTGCGACCAATGATCGACGGAGCCATGATGAGGTCTTCGATGTGAGCTTGGGCGATGCGTCTGGGGAGTTGTTGCCAGAGAGTTCGGATCCTTTGCGACCCAATAACCTGGAAGATGATGACTTCAGCCGTAGAGGGTCTACGGCGTCTTGGAAGTACTCGTGGTCGAGTGCTTGTCGGGAAGTAGGCCTGGCACGGGGATCCCAAAGCAGGCACCATGTGACGAACTGTGCCAAGCTGGCAGGCCATTGTGGCGATGGCAAGATGGTGTCTATCGAGTGAGGGGCCATCTAGATGACCGTTAGCTGGGGATTAAGATCATAGTTTCCGTGTGACTTACCTTGGGGAATGAGAAGCCCAGCTTCTGTGCTAACCGGACACCGTCTTTCCACTCACCACCACCGACGCGTTGGCCGTGCTTGTTGACCCAACCTCCGGGGCTGCCCATGATTTCGCACACCCTCCAGACCTGGTCAACCTCGTTTCCACCAGGGAAGAGGGGCTTCAAGGTTGCAATCTCGACAGCCATGGCACCAACTGCCCAAATGTCGACTGGCGCTGAGTATTGACCGGCACGTAGGAGCACTTCCGGGGCGCGGTACCATCGGGTCGAAACGTACGTGGTGTAGGGGAGCTTGGAGTGAGTCTCTCTGGCAAGACCAAAGTCGGCAATCTTGATTGTGTAGGCTGGGGGTGTCGAAGGAGGGGTCATCATTGCTGAGTAGCGGCGGAAGGGATGCGATGTGTCGTTCTGTTGCGATGTCGAGACGAGGATGTTCTCTGGCTTGATGTCGCGGTGGAAGAACTCGCGGTCGTGGATGTGCTCCAGTCCGGACATTATCTGGAAGAGGATGCTCTTTACACTGTGCGCGTCCATTGGCTTGTGGTCCCGGGCCTTCATGAGTTGGTACAGGTTGCCGTCCATGAACTCCATGGCAATGTGAAGCCTTCGGCTGTAGGGGTCCAGGAAGATATCCAGAGCCGGTACCAGATGAGGATGCGGTGGTAGCGACCGTAGGAAGATGACCTCTCGCAGCTCAAGACAGCTCGAGAATGAGTCAAACGTCTTCTTCATGGTCTTGATCGCGACCTATGACGCGTCAGTTGACTCGATATCTTAGCTCCTGTGGAACGTTGTACGTACCAGAGTACCACGACGAGCGATGTGAGATCCCGCAGTTCGAACGCGTGCGAGCGCGACGCTGCCGAAGCTGCCGTCGCCAATCTCCTTCATCACCTCATACCTCTCCTCAAGAGAGGCCCAGCCATGTGGCTGTGCTTGTGATTCTGGATGCATATTGATGTGAATGTACCCTTTTGAGTTGAAGATCTGTTATAGCAGATGCTCCCAATGGGAAGGACTGTGGAGGTTAGAGGAGGCGTGATGATGGAGCAGTGATGAGGCTTACCAATGATGAAGTCCTTGGGCGATGATGCTCGATTCTCGAGGGTCCTTTAGTTCATCTCATGTGAAGATTCGCGTTGCAGAAGGTGGTAGTGGTAGGTAGACGTCAGGGGAGGTGTGGTTGAGAGCTGAGGGGGAGGGGGAGTTCAGTGCGTATCGAGGGTTTGAGATGCGATAGGAGCGTGTAGTAAGGGTCCAGGTTGATGCAGGTGCGGGAATGTCGAGAAAATGAGAGACGACGGTTGGGAGGGCGTGTGGAGTCAAGCCCAGGACCACGGTAGACGGGTAGTATTCCGCAGGTTAGGATGTTCTAGTGAGGTTGAAAGAGGAATGACTCTGTGACCATAGCGCAGGTGGCTTAATGATCGGGCTGGGAGATTTGAGCGTGCCTGTGCGCTCGGGGGAGTAGGGATGTGGACTTCCGAATGGTGCGAGAAGATGGTGAAAGCTGGCCAGGTCCAGTGATGCGGCTTGGTGAGTAGAAGACGGAGCGATCTAGCGGGAGCGAGATGTGATGGAGGTCAGAGCCACACGAACGAAAACACGCCGGCTTTAGGAGGGTGCTGTGATTGATGGACGGCGCGTGTAATGAGAGACAGCAAGGGGTGCGGTACTGGGTCTTTGCACGAGTCGGCGGGCTAGCCCAAGAGATTAGAGTGGAAGCGGCGCTCGGGGAGCGTTGTGAGTCGTAACAATGAAGATCGGGCGGCCCAGACGGGACAAGCGCGGTCAGAGGGCCAGCAGTCGGCCTGTTGCTATGGTGAGAGCGGTCGCTGCTGCGTGCGTTGGCAGCGAGGCGGGTGCCGGGCGGAGAGAGGCAAAGACGGCTTAGTTAGCAGCGCGTGGGCGAAACACGATGCGCAGCGACAAGACGTGGTGGGGGAGGCGAGAGCAGGTGCAGAGCGGTCAGCGCAGGAAGCATGGCGACGCGATTGTTTTTGGGGGAGATGCGAGTGTGGCGCTGGGGGGTGGAGTGAATAGGCGCGAAATGAGCACCGGGGGCTGACAGTCAAGGCTCGGGGCGAGTGGTGAAGGACGGCGCGAAGGTGGTTCCAAGCTTAGCAGGAAGGAGCGTTCGGCTGCCCGGAGCGGTTAGCGCCCAACTGTCGGGCAGCCCATGGCACGAATTTGTTGCAAGATGTTTTTTGTCGACGCCCTTCATTGGGCCCCCTGCGCTGACTTTTGCTGCCATTCTGCCTTTATGCCCCCCACGTGACGTGACGTGCAGACGAGAGCCATTTTGGTCCTGCGCGCATACATGTGCATTAGCCATGCACGCGTCTTATGTACGGCCACGACTAATTCACCGCGCGCGACATAGCCTCACCTATGTACAGCGCACACACCGCAAAGCCACCCTCAGAATATCCTCACTCAAGTAGCTGCGCTCTGCCTGCCCTCGCGCCGCCTGCCCTGCGCTGCTGCCCCCTGGGTGCCGGCAGCCCTCCTGCAACCAGCCCTCGATCCCAAGGGAGCGTCAGGAACGTCACAGGCACAAGCAAGCATCAAGCTGTCATTTCGCTGCGGCCCACGTTTCCACCCCTTTCATCCTCGCTCCGGCGCCGGTTCCTGATTTGTGGCAGGTTCCTGGATGGCCGTCATGCAGCCTTATTCCATTGGCCGTCAGGGGCTTAGCGCGCGCCGCCATTGGCAGAGTCCGCCGTGGGCACCCGTCAACGTGGTTTCGCTGTCGAGGCGTGCCTCTAGCCTCCCGCGGCACCACGGAACAACGACGGCGAGATAGACCGTCAGGCTCATCCCCTGCTCGAGTCAGTAGCGTAGTGAAAGGACCGTCCTTGATGCGCTCGCGATTTGCTCCTCCACAGCGATGGACGCGGCTGCCAAACATGGAAACAGAGACAGGATTCTGAGCGGCTGCGTCACATGGCATCATCGATAAAGTATGATCTCAAGCGTCTTCGAGAACGATGCAGGGCGCGGCGCGTTGTGGAGTGCCCGACGCGTCGTGTAACCTCCTGTGATCGACCAAACGGCAGCGAGCGCAAGGCCCAACTCTATTCTGCGCGGGAACCTTTGCGGAGGTGCGGCAAAGTTGCTTTTGCCCATCAATAGACCGCGCCTCATTCGAGCCTCGAGAGAGTTTGCACGAGTAAAGCAGACTTTCGACGGCCACCGCAAGCTGGCCGCTCCCTCCCGACGCGCGCAATTCCGTCGTTCATCCTGTCAGTCCCTGCGCTATCAGCGACGGACCCTGAATGTCACCCAAGAACTGCAGTCCATGCGCACTCGACGATGGTTTCGTCTTTTGCTGGGCGAGCTGTTGGGCCCAGGGAACATCAAGATTTACGACGGGGCCCTCATTCTTCCAGAATCTTTCTCCCGTGTTGAGATCATGTCACAGGCTATCCGAGTAGATTGCCGGCCCACCCTGAATGCTGCCTGATGCCAGATGGGCGCAGAATCTCCGACACGAGCTCTCCTATTCCGAATTTTCACCTCGATCGCCCATCACCTCAGAGACGTGCGACCAAGTCTGACTAGCACGCTTTATTGACGACCATCTTTTTCTCTATTCAAACACCCATACTTCTTGTGCGCAGCAGTATCACCAGGCCAACAATAGCTGGCCATGTCATCTGGCAACCTCCGTGTTATGAGTGCGCATTCAGGCAGTTGTGAAATCCCAATACCCAGCCAATCGTGCACCCATCCCCAGTAGCCCAACAAGCTTACACCAGAGACGAGTACGGTGCACTGCAAGTCATACTCCGTACCCTATCCGGTGCGCATACCGAAATGTCATCAGTCTGAACACCGCATTCGTCCCCCACTCCGCATCGGTAGGCGCTGCAACGCTCATCGTTATCAGCCCTCCCGAGCACCACCCACCTGCAACAACAGCCGGGACGTCAAAGACCCACGCGACACGGCACGAACATAGGAGGCATCCTACCTCAGGGCAGCCCGTGTCCGTTTGCGTCACCCGTGAACAACGTCGTGCTATTGTGCTCCTCTGTGAAAACCGGTTCTCCTTGCGCACCCGACCTAAACGACCTGGTTCCTGGGGCCGTTCTGCAACGCCGACTTGGCCAAAACGACGGGCGCTGACACAGGAGAGAGATGGCATCGCTCGATCGCGGCACACTTGCTTTGTTTCAGCTGCCATGCCTCTTGTCAAAAGCATCTTTGTCTCGGAAGAAATAAGGAGACAGACGTTGGAGAAGAAACGTGCTAGCGCAACGGTAGCTGAGCCTCGAGCCAACCGTTCTCCCGATTACGATAGAACAATCTGTCGTTGCTTCATGCTGTGGCGCTGGCTGCTGCACGACGACGTAGGTGGTACTGGACCTTGAAGTCAGGTTGCGCAGTCATATTTGTCTTTATTGATTTCATTGCGTTGAAAAAGCCACTCACGTTTCGCAACATCTCAGCTACCGTCCTGTACATCAGCAGCGCGCTCAGCTGACGATGCCAGCTTTCGGCGAATGCCAGAGTTCAGCCGGCCAACGAGCCTCTTGTTGCCCATATAATCGCCGATTTTATCAATCTCGCCATCTCAGGGTCTCTGCAGTGTACGGATCACCACTGCCTCCCCGCTTTCCGAACGTTGCCTATCGGCATCTCTCATCGGAGACATCCAACGTCAGCTCCACGGACTCCGCAAGGCTTCGGTCCGAAGCAGACACAGGACATGTAAATCTTCTGCGAGTGAACTACCGTTGTTGCGATCGCAATTTGGCCCTCGGTCCATCGAGCTAGTGTTTACGTGAGCTGAGCAACAGACGACCTGTGTACAGCAGAACCACCGATGTATCCCCCGCAAAGCTGTGCATATCCTCTGCATGAGATACTGCCCGTTCCGCAGATCTACCGTCACCTGCTTCATCTCCCCTCCAACGTGAACAACTCATACGCTATGTAGCTCTCATCACATTCACATGCGGTCTCGTGACTGAAGGTACAGCACACAGCACCAATAAAGTCAAACAACTCTCTGCCTCAGCTCCCATATCAAACTTTGTCATCACCCCGCCTCATCAATACATGCACGTCTTAGTCGTGTCTCTCGATGCGAGGACGCCACAGACCGAGAAACATGCACACCCCACACTACACGCACCACGTCATCTCACACCAATACTCTAGAGCGTCAAAACTAAACCTCTTTCTCATAAGACAAGACGAGACAACACAGCATAGAGACAACACAATACGAGACAACGCAATCTACTGTTTCATCAACACCAGAATAGGCTTTCTCCAATGCATCACCCGCGTGACTTACTTCAAAAATCCAACCACCTCATCTCCCTTGCTCAAAGCAGAGACAACATCGTCGACATCTTGAAAACCCAGCAAACCGTGCGCCCATCTGATAGTGATACCTAGTGCTGATAGAGACGACCCCAACCTCCACCCGGCCTCAGCTTTTTCCCCCGCTTCACCAACGCAAACTCTGAACCAGTGCGAAAATCTTTGGTTGCTCGGGAGATAAACAGATACTACTGCAAGCAATTCACACCGGCGAGAAGGGGAAAACAACAGGTGGGTACCTGCAGAGCTAAGCTCTTTCTTGCAGCGATTCTGACAACAGCGGACATCCTGTCCCTTGACCGCCATTTCATGCAGGTGTCGCGTATCGCATGCGCGTTTAACTGCGAACCAGACCTAATGTGGTTTGCATAGACGCACCCAAGACCCACGATGCTGGTAGATGCCGGTACAGGGAATCTGGTCTCGGGGAGCTGGCGGGTGCGGGCGAGTGAACATGTTGAGGTACACCGGATGGTATGCGGTGAGAAAAGCGGTCACCGTGGGCCGTTAGAATCTATGCACTCATCCAAGGATCATCATTCCAACACCATCATATTTGAAACATTGCGCCATCACGGTCAAGTTGAAGGGAATCAAATCTGGTTCATAAACAATTGCATTGGCTATATACACCTCGAGCATCGCAAAGCTGCTCAACATCGACCAACTGGGATGATTTACTGTCCATGGTTAGCCAGCAAGTCCAACACATATTGGAGACAAAGCGACAGATGTAAGGTGTAGGGATCAGTTCTCCAAGGTGATATTATCTTCAATGTGATTAAGAAAGAACACAGCGAATCATGTTGTTCATCATACTAGGGGTGGCGGGCGAGTTGGGATGCGATTGAACTTACCGAGAGATGCAGCATGAAAGACATGTGAGGGTGAGAGGGTCACTGGTGTCGAGATGTCAGCGTACGTCCACAGAGACATGTGACATCCGTGATGGGATGAAAAAGTACGAGTCCATCAAGAATCAGCCTGCGTCATGTTAGCGAATGTTCGCAGGATCGATGGCTTTGATCCAGACTTACCTCATTAAATCAGATTGTGTTTGTCGTGATCAGTAAGACGGACGCTCGTTACAACGCCGCCTCTCACACAGCGTGAATATCATAATCATCATTATAATGATGGACCGACTGCTGGAGAAGAGAGTGTGCCATACCTGCGGAGGCTGTTAGTTGAACAGTCCGCAAAGAAGCATCGCAGTGTGTGGTGTGTGGAGGCAATCAGAGATGCTGTTATCAACAAGTAAAGCCTCTTCCGAACACCCACAGGTTTGTACGCCTGCTTTTGATGGATGCCGGTCAAGGCATACGTTATGTCCGCCCGACGCATCAGGGTTTCATCAGGAAGCCAGGTGTATTCGGGAGGGAGGAAGGGATCGTGTGTGGGAGTATGTACCTGCGAGGATCAATGTTAGCACGTTCATCGCAAAGAAGTTTTGCAAATATGCGATAGCATTGAGCAGGATCAGACAAGGCTGAAACTAAAAGCAAGGGTGTCGACATTGTATATTCAGGTCGAGGAATGCCTTTCCGTGTCGTGTTTTCATCACTCTGCGGAGGGGGATGGGAGTAGTGGTGGAGTCTTACCTTTGAAGAGATTGAGTAGAGAGGAAGAAGCCAAGCGCGATATGGATCGCGACACTGAAGCTTTGTTAGCAGCTGTTCGGAATGAATGTTCTGATAGTGCCGCTGCGCTTGAGTGCATCATTGTAATTCTAGAGTTGTGTAGTCCTTCACGGTGCTGTAGGATTTGGATTGTTCGTATGTGATAATCTTCTGCAGGAGTCGCGAAGCTGGGAAAGGCTTACCTGGTAACTAGAGCATACGCGATGGCTGCGTTAATGTTGATCAAGGCGCTTGAATGAAAGCGCGCGCATCATGAAGCGCGATGTGGTGCTGGTGATGAGAATGATGTAGAGAACGGTTTTGAGCTCCAGAAATTTTAGCTTGAGCCCCGGCGCCGAGCCTCCGTAGCGTGCTTATGTAACCAGCCCCGCTCGTCCAGCCTCCCCATCCACAGCGATGCAAGTTGAGTGTATTGGACATCAACTATTTCGCGTGAGGTCTTTGCAACACATATGTCTACCGAGAAACGATTTATCGTGCAAAGACAGTCAATTCGCAACGCGAATTGACTGCCCAGGTGAGCTCTCTCATGCGGTGCGGTGATTCAACTTCACAGCCTTCCAAGGTTTGGAGTAACTACTCCAGACTATCTACTCTAAATTCGAGCATCAGGGTGATATGTCCAGCCTTCAAGACTTTAACGCTCCAGATCGCTCTAGATATGCTTATTGCTGCCCGTGTGACTGGATATTACCTGCCGCAAACGCATATCGAGAGAAAAGGACTGGTCGCGCACGTCATGCACGATCCGCAGACAACATGAGCTTCAAATATCAGAGAAATACCCTATGTCTTGGTAGATGTTCATAGTAAGAGAGGCGCAAGGTTTCAGGAGCACGGCTCACCCCGAATTACACAGCACATCGGTATCATCGAGTAGGAAGGCGCAGGGGAGCTCCAGATCGTACTTGAAAAGTCCACTCTTTTGTCAACCTTGGAAGTTGAGGGAGTGGGCGAACGATTACTATCATGTCCTCTGGTGAAGGGCACACATCACTAAAACGAATACATAAGCCGTGGGGTATCTTTAAAAAGGTGTCCAAGTCTGGTGTAGCCCTCTACCGTATGAAAAAGGCCGTAAAATAAGAGTATGCAACATATCGTCGGCCAGGGCACACATCAAAGAACACCCAATACGAATCAATCTCTTACCACGAAGACTGCCCAGGTGGTCATGGTGCATTTCTTCAAGTAGGAAAGTTGAGAATATACGCACCTCACCTACACTGTCCCCACCCCCGTCCAAATCTTACCAAACACCGGGCATAGATACGTTGAACATCTTGTCCAATGTCTCGAACACGTCACGCAAGAGTTTTCCCAAGAAACAGGCCCTAACACACCGCCAGCCCAGAAAGCCCTTCGAACCACCTATAGTCCCGTTCACAACTCAAATACACACCTTCCTCCCTTGCCAAACGCTCCAACACAAATGCAAACCCCAAATACACCCACGCCACGCCTTCATAATCCACACATCCACGCACCTACAACCCAACGCAAGCGAACCGTGCGAAAATTCAACTCCCCCGTACTCGCCCGCGTAAATCCTTCACAGCACAACAACAAACAATACACGATCCCGCACCAACACCCCATCGCATCCATCGCGTCCGCGCCGCTACCACTACTAGTCACCTACCCAGGTACCACGCCGCACAAATTGCGGCACAGAAATACGCGGCAGGTACATGACATGATTACTCATATACCGAAGGATGGCCGGGGCGGCACAGGCACCATGCACTAATGTGGAAAGTAGGGAGGAAGAGGCACGGTAAACCTTAGCGGCGAGGCCACTTCGATCCTACGCAAATCGCGATCTCCTGCGTTTAGGGCTGGAACGCGAAATTACGCGTCCGTCGTCATAACTGTGACGAAGGGGTTTCGCGATTTTGTGATGGTGTGATGGGAGTGCAGGTGTTGAGGGTCATGTGATATGATATGTCAAGGGCTTGCTTGCTATAGCATTTCCACCATGTCGGTTCTATAGATCAAGGGAGGCGAGACGAGGTGGGGTGATGCATTGTTTGTACGATCAACGTCAAAGGAGGCACAACGGCGAAGTCATGTTTATGTAGAACGAAGGCATGATATTTTGTTGTCCCTTGGATCATCCATCAGAAAAACAACCTCCCTCTCACATATATCCCATTTCATCTGCCCGTCCCACAGAAGAGAAATAAAAAGCCCGAATTAGGAACAAGAAAGGTAGAAAGAAATGGAAATTGTTCATCGTTTCGCCCTCTCTCTTTCGCTATGCACGCACCAAAGCAATTTCAACGTACAATCCAGATAGCCTCTCTTCGGTTCCGGCTCTGACTAACTGTGGTCCATCCAAGCTGCCAACTGCCGTAAAATATACATTAGGAAAAAAAAAGTAATGTGGCTTGAAGTGAAGAAGAAGTGAAAAGGGGGGTATGGGGCATGCAAACATAAAGGCAAGAAAGAAGAGAGAGGCACCAAGCAAAGGGTTCCTCTCCGTGTCCAACCGGCCATGACCGCGTCCAACGGTAAATGTGTGCTAGAGATGCGAGCATTGCAAATCGTTGAAAGCATAAAGACATGTCGAAAACAAAACATGCTCCAGAAAGCGTCGAACTATGTAGAGCAGGTGTATCGGGGGTATGTAGCGCGGTGTGTAAAGATCCCTTCCAGTGTACGCCGGTATAAGCAGATGACAATGAAGCAGATACATGAAGGTCAAAGATGTGGGTGGGTGGGTAGGCGGAGAAGCCTAGAAGCAGTTCAAAGTGCCCTTCTTCTTGCCCTTCTTTTGTGCGTTGTTGAGGGCGGCCATGCGAGCTTCAAGGTGGGCGCGCTCGGCTTCAACGCGAAGGCGGGCGTTGCGCTCCTCTTCCACGGCTTGAAGAGAGTGGCGGGCTGCGCTGCGTTCCTTGCGCATCATGTTCAGCTCTTCCTCTAGGCCGGCGCACTTCTTCCTGAACTGATCCAGATCAGTCTTGGTCTTGGTGCTTGAAGCCTCGAGGTCGGTCAGAGCATCCTCAAGAGTAGCTGTAAGCTGCTTCTCAGCAAACAGGTGCTTCTCGATGGTACGGATGCGAGCCTCCTGGTCTTCGACCAACTGAGCGTGAGCAATGTCTTTGCTCTGATGGCGCGAAGTAGGAGGAGACGGCGCACTGGCCTGAGGTGGGGGGCTGCCAGGCGGAAGAGGTGGGAGAGGAATGGCGGGTGGTGGTGAGGGCAGAGATGTGTGTGCTGTGCTCTTGCGCGCGGTGGAGTTGTTCGAGTTGGATCGTTGAAGGTCTTCACGAGGATCAATAGAAGCACGGTTAGAGTTGCGCTTCGCGTCCACGAGTTGTGACTGGTCATGTTAGCTGATTCCTCGAAGCCAAGAAGATGATGAGCTTACCTCTAATAACGCGATCTTGATGCGTGACTCTTGTACTTCCTTCTCGAGCTCCTCACCGTGGGTCATAGCGTCTTGCAGCTCGCGAGTGCGCTCGGTCTGGAGAGCCGACAGTCGGTTGTTGGCAGCCTCGTGCTGGTCCCAGTTCTGGTTGAGCTGATCCTCGAGCTCTTGCACGAGTCGGGCGCTCTTGTGCTCCTTCTCGCTGACCTTCTCGAGCTCCTTGATCGTCTCGGCGTTGATGAGCTCGAACTCCTTCAGGTTGCCCTTGAGCGTGCTGATGGTGTTGTTGGCTTCCGTAAGCTCCTTCCTGCGGGTCTCCAGCTCGGCCTGAGCCTCCTCCAGTTTGGTTGTGATGGACTTGCGTTCCTGGACCAATGCTTCGATGTGAGACTGAATGTTGCTGACATCCGTCTCCTCACCAAGGACAGTCGAAACGCCCTCAAGGAGCGTCGCCATCTCAGACTTGGCCTGAGAAAGATCCGCTTCAAGAGAAGAGGTTGTCTCTCGATGTGTCGTAAGCTCCGCTGTAAGCTTCTCGAGCTCAGCTGCATGTGACTTCTGGATAGAGTCCATACCCTGCTGATGGTAATCGATCGCCGCTTTGTGCTCATCGATTTGCCTCTCCAAATTGGTTACAAGGGATCGATGAGTGTCAAGCTCCTTCTCGGTGAGCGCTCGAGCTTCAGAGTCTTCCTCGATCTGTTGAAGGATGCTTGTGTGAGAGGCCTCAAGCTCAGCAAGGCGAGCAGCTTGGCTGACAGCCGTAGACTTGTGCTCATGGACCTCTGCTTCCAAAGTAGCGATTAGCTCGGAGTGCTTTGCCCTCTCCTGTTCTAGAGCAGCCTCAGACTCAGCGCCTCGGGTTTGCTCTATCTCAGATATGCGAAGAGCATGGTCGACCTCAAGACGTTGTTTGGCGGACTCTAGTTCACGAACAGTCTCGAGATGTCGCTGCTCCGAAGCTTTGGTAGCTTCGATAGCTTCTAGATGCTTAGACTGCCAGTGGGCTGCCTCATCGCTAAGCTGAGAGAGGTGGGTGTGGCGGGTAGCATCGTCTTCAGGTTCCTCCTCACCGTTGACAGTCCGCATGCCCTCAGGCGTCTGACGAGGTGACAGTAGATCATCAGATCGATTGACAGATGCCTTGAGAGACTCAATCTGTTCTTTGAGCTCCTGCTCGCGCTGGATGTGGGAGTTCTTCAACTCCTTGATATGCTCCTCGTTCTGCTTCATCTGATCCTGCATTGAAGCGACGATGGAGATATCCATAGGAGACCCGGCTTTCAAGCTGGAGCGCTCTTTTGTCAGGCCGCTGATCAATGTCATCTTGCCTTCCATCTCCTTGCGTACAGACTGCAATTCTGCCTCCAAGTCCTGCACACGCTCAGACCGTAGGTGGAGCTCGGACATGATGGTGTTGAGGTTGAGCTCGAAGTTTTGGATGCCGTCAGGGTCCTCGTCTAGCGTATCCAAAGCCATGTTACGGAGCGAGGCGAATGCGCGGTTAGAACGATCGTTCGCAAGGACTGCTTGGCTAGACTTGCGGCGGATCATGTGTAGGGATGGAGAAGATGGTCGGTTCGCCTGCATCTGGGCCTTTGTGACTTCCGACTTCAGTTCTTCCACGTAATCGAGTGTATCTTGATGTTCTTCTTGCAGCTGAGAGTAGCTGTGTTGAAGCTTCTCGATGCGCTCCTCCTTCTCGTTGTGAAGCAGCTTCAGGGCCTTCAGCTCCTGGACTAACACGGTCTCAGGAATGTGTTGCTCCTGGTTTGTGGAGTCGACTGATGCTCGTCGAGCCTTGGCCTCATCTTGGCCAACCTCTGTTTCATCATCTGGAATGCTGGTATTGCAAGCCTCTGCCAAGGCCAGTTCCGCAGACAATGTACGCGAGGAAGACAAGTCTTCTGTTGGGAGTCCATTAACGCCCGCTTCTGCCATGAAAGAGCTTGGCCGGGAGGAAGGCACTGATGTGATTCCGCGATGGCGCGCCTCGTCCACTGAGTCTTGGAGAGCGGCCAAAGTCCGCAAAGCCTCTTGGTACTTGCTGGCCAGCTTCTCGTAATCTTGAAGAGTTCCTTCGTGCTCCACGCGCAGGTCGAGCAGCTCTTGGGTCACCGTATCGAGCTTGTCGTTGACGAAGCGAGCTTGCGCGGGGCTGGAAGGCTCATCTCCGACGACTGAAGCAGCCTTGACAGCAAAACGATCTTTCTGCTCGTCCGTACCGTCATGTTTGGTGCTGGCTGTGAGTGGACGTTCACTGTCAGCCTCCTCAGGAATCGCATCCACGGGAGTGCCAAATTGGTGCATGCTCTCGCTCGTGACTCGCTTCTCAAGCTTGGGGCGCTTCTCAATGAAGGGGTCGCTAGGTGTCTTTGAATGGCCATTGGTGTAAGGCTCAACAGCATGCTCTTTGTCATCGAGCTCGTGAAGCAGGTTGTCTAACTTGGCGACGCTGCGTTGCCTCTCAACGACATGCTTGAGTCGCTCAATTTCACGGCTCATGATCTCAGTCTCCTGCTCATTCTCGGCCAGACGCTCTTCCAACGTGGAGATGTATTCTTCGCTGCTGGTTTCGTTCTCACGAAGCCTTTGCAACTTCTCGCGCAGTTCAGAGATGATGGTGTCGTTCTTCTCGATGCCATTCGCCGAGTTGTCGATCTGGCGCTCGAGCGACTGGACATACTCTTCGTTGTTCGCGTCCCGTTCCATTGCCTTCTGGATGCGCGATTGCAAGTGGTGGTTCTGGCTTTCGAGGATTGCGATACGGGTCTCCTTCTCCAGGAGGTCACTCTCGTTGTTGGACAGAGAGGAGCGTGTGTTGGAAAGGGAAGACTCAAGCGTCTGGATCGTCTTCTCGTATTCCAAGACTACCGATTCGACAGCCTCGGCGAATGAATTAGATCGCTTTAGTCTCTCAAGCGCAGAGTCACCAATAGCATCCTTTAGCATAGGCGTCTCCGTCTCGTTGTTGTCGCGGGCTTTGGTGATCTCGGAAATTAGCTTAGCGTGGCGGGCGCTCAGCGCATTGTAGTTCTCCTGAACGTCGAGCAACTGGTTCTGGAGCTCAGTCTCGCGCTCGTCCTGGCGCTCACGGCTCTCTTGAGGGTTTGCTTTCTTTCGATCCGTGCGCTCAGACAGTCGAATCTGGTCCCGTAGGAATTGTACTTCGGCCCGCAGCCGGTCGATGGCAGCCTGCTTATCACTGTCGTCATGGATCTGCTGGATTTGCGGCTTGACTTGGATAGCGCGGGCGCGCTGGGCATACTGGACGGTGTTCAAGGTTTCGCTTAAATGGAACTCGGCCGGGTTGACACAAGCAATCATGTAGGTGATGGCGTTGCCGCCAAGCGAGTCCTGCAGTAGGCGCGTGAGCCTAGAGTCGCGGTACGAGACGTAGCCGCCATGGGAACGTGCGGACAGCTGCGAGATGACCTTGCCCAAGCTCGCAAGCCCTGCATTGATGGAGATACCCTCCCGAGCCCGCTCGCCCTGCGCCCCGGTGTTCTTCAGCCTTTCGCTTCCCGCCAAATCCACAAAATGCAACTTGCTGTCGACTGTCACCCAGCTCTCGCTCGAGGAGCCCGACATCATCTCGATAGGGACGGATCGGCGCTTTTCGCGTGTCGGAGTAGGCGCGGCAGGTGACGACTTCTTCTGGACTAGGTTTAGACTGAAGACTGCGTGGGAGCGGGAAGATTTCGCGTTGACGGCCGTCGCGTCGGTTTGCCGGATTGCGGAGCCGAAGTTGAGCGCGCCTAGCATGTCGTCGACCGAGTTGATAGGAATCTGGGTCAGTCCCGTCAGGAGGATGCGGCCATCGCGATCCTCGCGGATGTTGACCTGTGGCCGCTCATTGACAGCCACGTGCTCGGGGATCAGCAGATCGCGAAGTTGCTCGTTGTAGATCTGCATCCGTCAGTTCTGGCCTGCGACGGCGGAAGGGCTTATCTTACCTCGACGTAGGTCGCCTTGAGCTGCCAGTTCCGATTGGCAGACGACGATGACGACGCCTTGGAGGCCATGTTGTGTATGCCCGACAGACGGCTTGGGACGCGGATTCCTGACGATGACACGCGATTGCTAGTGCCCTCGAGTTTCTCGAAAAGCAACGCCGCAGCGCGGGGGATGATACCTGAGGAGTCAGTATCATGTTCTGACGTTTAATCATTTCAAGTTCAACATACCCATGACATCGTTGTCCGCCTGGTCGCGGGGGCCGGTGGTGCCCATGGTGTAGGACTTGCCAGCGCCCGACTGGCCGTATGCGAGGATGGAGACATTGTAGCCCTGGACGAAGGAGTTGACGCTGTCCGCGACGTATTCGAAGACGCCTTCCTGCTCAATGTCCTCGCCGAAGACGCGGTCAAAGACGAAGACCTTCTTGCCGCCGGGCGCATCTATCGTCAGGCTGGAGGGCGATGTGACATGGCAGAGGGCGTTGCGGAAGCGCTGTGGGATGAGCTCGTAGCCCGGATCGCCGTGTTGCAGTGGTGGCCGCACGCGTACAGCTGCATTAGGCCGTGGTTAGCAGAATGTTTTATCGCGGACCCTGAGATGCACCTACCAACTTTGACGGCCGTCCTGCTGTCCTCATCAGAGGCCCTGCTCCCGCCCGGCTTGCTGCTCACGCTCATGCGACTGGAGCTGCGGTTCGGCCTAATCATCGCGCTCATGGGCCGCGGCACGCCGTTTGCGGGCGAGCCTGGTGGTGAGGTGGCCATGTGTGCGGCTACGGCAGCGCCGTTGTGGTCGTGTATGTGCGCCGGCCGTTGGGTGTGGTGTTGCAAGTGCTTTTGCGGCGCCGTGTAGATCCAGCAGAGGGTGCAGTCGGCGGTGTCGAAGTGGCCTTCATCCGCGGGCTGGGGCTGGCAGTGGTGGGTGCGAGCGCTGTTTACCCGCCTGCAGTCGAGGCGCCTGGGGATGGCGATTGGGGAGAGGCACAAAAAGAAAGGCCAGGATAAAAATGAAGACGCGGATTATTTTGCTTGTGAAGGCCCTTTGAGAGCAAGCAGCACGCCCTCACTGCGGGTTACCAGCGCGCCAGATGCCCCTTAGCGTGTCCAGGGGCCGCCTCTAAGGACCCCAGCCAATTGCTGCAGGTTGGCGCAGGTAGTGTGCCGTACCTGTGCTGACCTGTGCTGTATCGGCGTCTGTGTGCCTGGCTAAGACCCGTACCCAGATAACCTCGGCGTCAATCACCTGTAAGACTGCCTGAGCTGCCTGACCTCGAGTCAATTGCTCGCCGGTCCCACCCCAGCCGGGCGACGCTCTCTCTTCCCCTGCGTCCACCTGAGCAGCCCTTCAGCGTTGCAGCCCTGCCAGCCATTGGACCGCTGCGGGGGAATAATCATGTCTCAAACTTTGTTTCCATGTACTTTCCCCCCTGCTTCGAGCCCCTCTAGCTTTCACCATCTACTCCGGAGTAGACCTCCAGGGCTAGTCTTGCCTCACTAGCGATCGGCGGCCGTTCCTTCCAATTCTCCTTGTCCATCTCTGACCATCTCTAACCTGAACAAGGCGCCGCATCTTTGTCATGCCGCATGGAAGCTCGAGCATAGCACGCGCAATGCCTTTCATGCGTCGGCAGCCCGCTCCCGGCCTTGTCGTCCGCACCCAGCGTATGCGGCTGTAGATCCCTCAGCCTCATCTCACTTGCGAGGAAACAATTGCTTCCATTATGCCGCCTCGCGTCGCTGCGCCGGCCTTTCAGGTACAATTAATAGCGTGTTTCAGCGCTTGCCAATCCTACGCGAACTACCCGTCCCTGCTCTTGGCACAGGTGACGAAGCTGCAGCACCTCTGTGGAAACCGCAGTCAGAGAGGGGCATCGACTGCAAGACCGCCTCCACTACACGCGCAAAACTACCGAGCCCCTTGACCTTGCTCCTTTCCTGCAGACGCATCAAGCCACCGCCGCTGTGCGAGAGAACGTGATTGTTTCTAGCGCCCTCGACCAGCGCCATGTGGCTTTGGCTCGCCATCCACCACACCCCCTTTCTGCGAAATTGTCAAAACTCCTAAACCATCCATGAGTCTAGCATAGTCCCTCCCGCGGACGGTACCCTACTCCGGAATATATGCTCGCAATTCTCCTAGACGTCCGCTACCTGCTGGAACTTGCCATCAGACTACATAGACGCACTGTGCCTGAGTGATTCATGTCCACGCACGCAGGCGCACTACGTCCCAACTAGGAAGTCCCATCGCCTAGACTCTGCCGCCACTTTTTATCCGTCTTTACATCAACAAGCATCATTGTACGTTAATTATATGCACCTCCAAGGTTGTAGCTAGGAATCAAACTTGAATGTGAAGCAAATGATCCAAGACAGACAGCCTTGGAAGTTGTGACCCCCACGTGACCGGCAGCTGACGCCCTTCGAGACGAGGCGGCATGTCAATACTATGCGTGCTATCAACTGAGCACATCCTGCGTGCTTCCTCAGCCAGTAAATGACCCCGCGATGAGCAACGTGTTGTGACTGCGCATCGTGCAACCTTGAAAATACTGAGACATGTCGTCATTATCTCCAACGTCGCTTCCTCATTGAGCGTCCATGCCTTATCTTCATATAGTCCAACACTCACTCTGCTTCGCCTTGCCCGCCTCATTCCACTCGCCAAACAACGGTAACAGTGCAGACGGAGATGAGCGGAGATGTCAACCACTATCGTCCAGCGGCCTATCTTCAAGCAAGAGTCATAGCAACGTCTCGAGCACATCCGCAGAATCTGCCGTCGCTACTGCCTTCCCACGGTAGTAACTGAGCCCCGAGCAGGCCGGCAATACAGTAAGTGCGATGATGCCCAACCGCTTGCGTACTAATTTTGTTATCCACAATGTAATAGCAGCCGGCTATTATAGATACTAAATTCGCGACTACGGGACCCATATGCACGACATGCCTTGTTTCTTCGCGGATCATGACCCCACTGCGGAGTTTGTCGTCGATTGTTGGAGATAAGCTGGCTGCTGTTGTCACCAATATCATTGTGTATGACCCTACGCATCGAGCTCTACCCCGAGGTCATGAAACAGGTACTCATCCAGTACTATCCAGCACAAAAAGCGCGGCTGATGCCATTGTCTCTCGTCCTTTCCGCACTAGGACCGAAGGAAGATCAGGACCCACTATCGTTACAAGTTCCAAGTTGGTACACCCGAGCCACGAGTTCTTCAAGATACCATGGCTAGCTGCATACCGCCAACCCCGGTCCATCGTTCGTCTCAGAATCTGCAAAGCCGGCACGTGGCCGGGAAGTGGAGATGCTCGACGCAACTATGTCGTGAGCTCAAGACATGAAGGTAAGGCCGTTCTATACTCTGCTTGCCAGTTTTCGACGTTGCAAAGAGTGCGGGGTAATACCAACAATAAAGTTATCAGCGCTGTGTAGCTTTCCACTACTCCGAGACATTCACCGTCTTACACGTGCGCTACACGCGAGATGTCGGCTACTGCAACCTGGCCCCACGTCGAACTTTATTTTGACTGCATTCGGACACCGAGTCAAGATTACCACCCGCCGTATTCGCTTCTCTTCCACTTCGCCACACATATTCTGTCCTTTTTTGACAAATTGTCATTCCATTACGGCCCGTTTTCAATGCACCCGAGCCGTTGACTCCGCTCTGTGGTCCTTCACTCACGGGAAACTGCTAGGGCCCGCGACGGGATGCGAGCAACCAATCGAGCATCTTCCAAACCGGGATGACAGTAACGGCTATCGGGTACGTCAAACTACGATCGACTATGAACTCAATCGAGCTCGGTCTCATGCGAGTAGACAGACCGTCGATTATCTGTAACGTCCGCTATAGCTACGCCGCCTACGTGGCCTTCTGACACTTTCAACGTCGAGCAAAATGTGGCATGAGGCTGTAACATCTGCTACACTACCAGCCGGTCAATACTTTCTAAAGTTAGCTCTTCTAGAACAAGCCACTTACATTCTTGGAGACGTCGGACACATCTCGGCTCGACCCGCCTAGAGACCTGACATTGCAGGACTACCCCCCTCAACATACTTCTCAAACCTCAACGGTAAAACCGTTGGATTCATAACCTTTTGCGGTTGCATGCAGCCAGGACAAGGCCGAGTTCTAGATTGATGCATGAACACAGGGAGTTATCCATCTTAGGCTGCGGCTGCGGATGCAATGTCGAAACCCTCCGCGCAGTGCGGTCAAATCTACTGCTACCAGGATCTGCTTACATCACTAGATGCGTACATCACGCTCTTCAGATTACTAAAAGATGTAAGAGATGCGCTACAAATTATACGTACACGTCGGAACCATGAATGCGACGACGACCTAGCATCACCGGCACCTTGACGATCGAAACCAACTTCAACATGCATACAACATCAGACCATCATATCGACAATGAACCAAATCTTTGCTTGCTATGGATACTATGTTCTCACCACCTGAATTGTCAGACATCGTTCAGGCCTGTCATCAGCACGAGCACGGACACACCACACCGTCCGCTTAAACTCCCGTCAACCGTCTCCATCCACCAACCCACGACCAAAAAATCTCACATACCGTACCCACCTACTCCAATCTCCAAATCTCCAAACCCTTTCTCTTTTAGCTCGCCTTTCGCAACCGCGTTCTCATGTCTGACCGTTTTTTTCCTGCTCCCCGTCGATCCAACGTTGGTTCCTGCCCAAAATGCACGCAAGCCAACGACGAGTCATGCAACTGCATCTCGCGTCTGCAGCCCGCTGAACGTGATCACACCGCTGCGTCCCCGCACAGCCGCAGTAGACTCGGTACGAAGAGTATGATTACAGTAAGGTGTTGACATTTTTATGCGAACTAATTCCTTTGCCGCGAGGTGCATGAAACATGTATAATTGATCGGTTATTACATAGCGGTTTTTATGTATTGTAGATCCGGGGTACTTGATCGAAGGGGACGACGATCGGAGAATATGGAAGTGGTTTTGGGGTGATGGAAGGGAAGGGTTTGGGTTGGGTTGTTGCGTTGGTATGTGTTCTAACATCGTCAAAATATGTTACTTTCATACATGCGACAATCGAAGAATCGTAGAGCATGCGGTACAGTAACTATGGAGTATCTGAGGATGACGTCTCACCCCCCAAACTTGAAATCACAAGACATGACAAAGCGCAATACCCTGAGGTCAAAACTATCATGTCAAATATGCTTCGTCAATAATTCAGTATAGCGCAGCTTCTACCTCCTACTACCTTATCGCCAGTTTCGAAGGTCTTCTTCAAACAACAAGCTTCTTAAGACGTTCGTCCAGCAGGATAAGCCTGTTCAGTCTCCTGGCAACAACAATAAGACCAACAACACATCACATGCCCCAACAAGTGTCGTGATCTACGATAGTTTACTCTTTTGGGAAGAGACGTCAACAACCAAGCCAATTGATCCAGAGTGTTTGGCTTGGCTAGCAAGAGGGTTAGAAGCAAGAAGGCTTGGTTGAGAGGCATGACTTGCCCAAGCCCCAAGCTTTATCACATTGGACGACTTATTAGCAGCATAGTTAATGGAGCGGGAAAAAAGAGAAAATGGCAAGCTTCTCTTCCTTCTGTGCTCTTCTTTGCTATCCCTTGTATTCTTCTCTTTATATTAGACAGGGAAGGAATCTGAACAGGTGCTCTGCCGTCTACGTTGATATAAGAATAAGGTTTTCTCCAATTTGAACGCATCTTAGGCTCCTACATTCTGTGATTGTTGTGTCGGTTGTCTTCTGCTAGGTAGCTGAATGCTTAATATCTTTCTTTAACGGGATGATCCCCAAAGTCTCTGGTTTTTATCCCGTAGAGGGCTGCCGATCTAGTCTATCTTACCGGTGCTATCAGTCGATCTCAAGTCTTCAACGTGGCTCTATGGTTCAAGATCTTCTGTCCTGTTAATACGGCTCGATTGGTCCGTCTTCCACTCTTCTTCTATGTTTAACTGGGACCCGTCTTCTTGGTCACATCAGCAACAGGGGAAATTTGCACCGTCTTAGGGCCCGACTTCCCAATCAATGACTACACAAGCTTGATTGATATTATGCGAGGTTTTAAGCTTAGTTGGTAGACTTACTTGCTTGTTCTCAAGATCTCAAGCACCACCGGTAAGCTCGACCGAAATGATGACAAATTCCCACATAGATTTATCTCAAGCGGGAAAATCTGCGAACCTTCCCATTTATTTCCGGGGGGTCATCCTCTTCAACATGGTTGAAAAGATGAGACCGATACCCTTTGAAGGTTAGCCCGGTGAAAGTGATCTTGCCACCGAGGCGCTTATGGTCTTCGATGAGCGTACGGTACGAACGAGGCAGGGCTGCATTGATCTTTTCGATAGCCCAAGTTGAAATGTCCACATCGAAATTCACCTCTCCATAAAGCTCATTGAAGTCAACAACGAATTGGCGAACCGCAGTTGGCGTGTCTAGGTCGAGAGAGCTGATCATTGCACGAGCGCGGTCTGTTAGGATGTTGTCAGGCGTTTCGTCGTTCATGTGGCGGATAACGGCCTTCAACGCGGATGCTGGCGAGTTGGTATTCCTGGCCTCCATCCACACCGATGACTCGATAGCAGCGTGCAGGAGAGCTAAAGCAGAGCGAGAGGCTCCGTCATAGTCCTTCCATTCTTGAAGATGAGTGTTGTAAACGGCGAGATGGTACTCCCAATCCTGCGGAACGCAGTGATCCTCTCCTTGATCGGCGGCTTGTCGAGGTGCGAGGAAGGCGGGTGGAATGGGCTTTGCGACTACTCCAGCGTTGTCCTTGAAGTGTTCAGCGTATCCGTAGATTTTTGCAATGTCTTTGAAAGACTGGAACCAGTCTGTGAAGTTCTCAGGCCCGGAGAGCTTTGTGAAGTTGTCGCCTAGGGCGATAGTGGGGTCGTTGATGCAGGCCATATTTGACTATGGTAGTGGTTTGGAATGAGACCGCGGCGAACTTGTGCGCTTATAACCTGCTGTGGGTTTGTAATGAGTAGCTTGGTCTGGTGACTATTGCCGCGAATGTGGTTAGTCGCGTGAGTATGACGCAAGTCCTGGCGGTGTCTAGCTTCTAAGTGAAGGTTCAGTGGACAGGCTATACGATATGGGATGGGATGAGTGCCCTTCTGGACTGCTTTGACAGCGATACCGTGTAGACAGCTAGTAGAAGACGGGTCGAGTTCACGAGCGGCAAATGGAGAGACAATATAGGTAGATCATATGTATTTCAGAACATAAGGAGAAAGTGGTATTATCCTAACAAAACAACAAATTACAAGCAGACATACACAAGAGCCATCTGCCCATCTGCCTAGCGCAATGGAAGAAAAAGACAGCTCCCTTGGAGAATACAATCCTCCCAGAAAGCGTTTTTCCCCTCCACTACTGATCCTTAGGCTCTGATACCCACATACTGGAGTTGCTTCCATCCATCCATCTTTGTTCGGGTATGATCCACAACGACGACAACAACTCTTCTCATTGAAACATAAGGAATGACCCAAAGTACACAAGGGGGGTCGTCGGACAAGGGGGTGTTCTCAAGGAGAGTAACGAAGTGCAAAGCAAGAAAATAGGGTCCCTAGCCGTTCAACGCCGGGGGTAGGTAACATGGTAAGGAAAAGGGCATCAATGCTAATCTCGTTTCGATCGCTAATGATAAAAACAAAGTAGAGGAAGAATGGCGGCAAGCCGCGGCGACGACTAGCTTATCGCATGTTGTGGCGTACAGCGGTGTTGGGTCGCTGCAGTGGTTGCGCGTACTTGGACACGGGAACCATGTGGGCATCGAGATCGTTGTTACCGTCTACGTCGTCATCGTCTTCGATGATGCGGGTTGGTACGACGGGGATGTCGTGCGATCGGTGCTGTAGGCTCGTCCGGTCCGGTGTTGTGCTGGCACTGGCCATGGACATGGAGGTGCTGGACCGATGGCTTAGATCGGGCGTTGGGGGGATGCTTGAACCCCGGTTGGGGCGGAGCATGTTGTCCTCGTCGCCGTATTCGCTGCCAATAGTCGATTGCGCGCGGCCTCCGGCCGATGATATCTGACCAACGCTGCTGCGGCGGTCGCTGTGGTTGTCGCCATCTTCTGTGTCAGCACGCTGTGCGAGCTGAAGACCCTCAACAGCTGCAGCGCACTGCTCTGAGATGTTGCGGATGATGTAGGCAATGGCGTCGGTCTTGTCCCGAAGGACACGGTCGGCGACGTCGACCATTGATTGATTTGAGAAGCGCTTGGAGTTGCGTGCGGGGTTGTTGAATAGACGCTGCTCCATGTCGGGTGTAACGTCCTCACCGTCGAGGTGCTTGCCCTGCGCAGTGCTGGCTCTTGACTCCTGGCGGCTCTCAACACCGGCTACGCCGCGGATGGTACCGACCTCAGACTTGTCCTTGATCGAGTGACGGGGGGTTTGATGGCGCGACGCCGCATCTTCAAACTCCTCCTGTTCCTCATCCTCCTCAGGCACGTCTTCGAAGCCGGCATCCATATAGTTGGACATGTCATCCTGGTTAAGGGACTTGACGATGTGCTCCATGTGGTGGGTCTGACCCTCGATAAGAGCACGAAGGTGGAGCACAACCCGTTGCGCTTCGTCGCGCTGGCGCTGGATGGCACCGTTGGTATGTTGCAGAGCACCAAGCTCCTTCTTGTTCTTCTTCCTCTCGCGCTCGAGCTCCTCAGCAATCTCTTGCTGTAGTACAAGCGCTTCGAGGGCGTCGTCACGTTGCTTCTCAGTACCGGACAGACGGACAGTGAGCCTTGCGGCATCATCCTTCTGTTGGTCGATAAGGCTTGTAAGACGACGGTTCTCACGCTTGTGGTTCTCGATCTTGACCTTGAGATCCTGGGTCTCCTTGGTGAGTTGCTCGGCGAAAGCCTGGAACTTGAGGAACTGTTGTTTCCAGCTCTCAAGCTCCTCGACCAAGAAGTTGTTGCGCTTTGTAACCTTGCCAAGCTCGCTGTCGAGGCGCTGCTTGAGGTTGATGAAGTCTGTCCAGGCTTCTTGTGCGTCACGGGAGTACTGGTTGCGCTCGCGAACGATCTCGTTGAGGTGGCGCATCGACACCTTGGTCATCAGCGGCTTCTTGACAGAGCCACCGAAGATAGCCTTAACGCCAGTGTTGCGGCCCTGTGGTGATGTTAGCGTGTGGTACGATGAGTCTATGCGCAACCGGATACATACCAATTTCTCACACACGTGGTCCATGACCGACATGACAGCATCCTGGGTCCACCAGTCGGGGTCCTGGATGCTCTCAACCTCACCACGCATCACAATGATTTGACCCGCGGGAATGAGCTTGCCGCCACCGTACGCCGAGCGCAGATGCTGTGGAACTCCGGTTGGTGAAACCTCACCGTTGAGAGCCTGAGTCAGACGCTGGATCATCTTGGTCCTCTGGCCGGCGGTAAGAGCGGTAGGCGGGCTTGAAGTCAGGACGAAGTTCCGGTCCAAGTCGACGACAAGGGCATCTGTGGGAGCCGTGAAGAGCGATCGGCACTCTGATGTTACACCCAGAATGTATGGGCCCGGCTCCTGCACGAGATCCTTGACGTGACGCGCATGAACGACGGGTACATACAGACCGCTCCACTCGTACACCCGGACACAGAAACGGACTGTCTCGGCTGCGATGGTGAGCATCGCGGGGTAGTGACTGGTGAAGATGATTCGTCGTGTGGGCGATACAGCAGCCTCTATCACACCCACAATGTTGGGAATTGAGAGACACGTGAAGAGGGGCCACATGGCGAAGTTTTGAAATCCGGTAGGCGAGGATGGGAACTGGTAGCACAGCGCGTAATCCTTCATGTCGATGCGGACCAGGTCGTTGAGGCGAGGAGCTGGGAAGCTGAGGATGCGTGAAACCTCCTCGGCATGGAAAAGGTTGGTAGCCTTATTCCAGTGAATCCACATGCCGCGCAGGTAGTCGCCGAGTAGGTTGTACAAGGGGTATCGGGAGAGGAAGCTCAGGCAGTACGGGATCCAGTATGTCTCGTCTGGGTTGTCGAAGAAGTCGGGCTCGATTCGCTTGCGCAGGTCGCGAATAGTCTCAGCGCGCTTCTCATCAGCGCGAGACCAGACGCGCAGTGCGATACCGTAAAGAGTGTGTGAGGAATCTTGCTGCAGGACGAAGGAGTGGTGTACGCAGTGCGGCTGGCTCCTGCCAGTGCAGATCTCGACGTCGTGGGGGAAACATGCCTGTGTGCGTGGTTAGTAGCGCGCCAACAATGACATTGTTGTATAGACGTACTCGCATGGCAGCATGAAGAGACCTCGCGATCTCGTTATCCTGCTCCAGTCTTGGACTGCTTCCCAGAATCTCAGGAAGCCAGAAGGTACCAACAGCACCCTTCATGTGGCCAATCTTGCCCTGAGAGGGCGCAGGCGCCTTCACCCATTGTGATGGCTCGCGACCAACACCACACACCATGTAGGCATGGGTCAGGGTCTTGGGGCTCCGCGCGCCCTGCTTGACGTTCAAAGTCGATGGAAGCGGTTGGGTGATCCTCGAATGAAGCGACGATGTCCGGCTCGGGATGATGAGGCTGTGGTCGGCATTGTCTCTCGTGGGAGGACGCTCGCTGGCGCCTGTACGCGGTCGCAAACTTAAAGAAGGTGCCATGTTGGCGGATTCGATGTCGGTCCTATCGAGATGGCCGTTGCGGTATGGGTGTAGAGAACGGCAGGCGGATGAATCCAGCAATTATTATGACAGCTATAACTGTGAGAACATGAGGCGATGCGTGAAAGGTATCCGAAAGGCAACCCGCGAGAACAAGAGAGAGCGGACCGTGAGTACTATACGCACTCCGTCAATTGAGAGCTCCGAGGTCACCTTGCTGCGGGCAGTAGAGGAGGGTAGCAGCAAGGGGGAATCATGGCTTTTGGGGAGCTCTGCCGCAGCGCGCGGACTGGATGCTGGGGGTTGAACGACCCGAAGACTAGCATGGGTGGCTTTCACAAGTTTCGGTTCGAGGAAATGAGAAGCATATCCCTGCCCATTCGCAGGGTCCGTCTCGGAGCACGGTGCACGGCGCTGTCAGGGGCACTTTTCTTGAACAACGGCTCGCCCAACTTCCTCGAGCGGGCGCGACGGCAGCAAGGGCCGCAATCAAAGATACGGCTTATACACAGTACATTGTTATGTCGCCTTGGTCTTTGCACTGTTGTATCGTTTCCTGCAGCCACGTCCAGCAACCGGAGCTCTGGTACCACGACTCGGTCACCGAGAGTCCGCAGCGGCCTCAGCAGAGAATCCCCGCTGGTGGCAATAGCGCCATACGGACTGGTCTTATGCTGAATACCGCATTGGGTTGGATTCGAATCATTCGCACGCCTTGTGCACGATGAGCACGTCTGCAGCGTGCATCCTCGCATCAGCATGCATGAGCAGAGTTCCCGCACTTGCAGCTCGGACGGACCGCGAATGGAAGTGCTTAGAAATTGGCGAGGCAAACCCCTGACGGCTGTTGGCTATCGGTGGCTGCCCAGCAGGCGGTACATGAAGATCGCTCTTAGGCCCGCCGCCAGGCACGTTTGATCCTGCGTGGGAGTGCGAGGCCTTTCTGCAGAAGGTCCAAGACGCGCCGTCGAGCTGTCGACCAGATTCTTCGATCGGCTCCACAGTCCGGTAAAGGTGGTGGCCACGTACAGTAGCCTCGCGTGTCGTGGACCCTCTAGAACCAGACTTCTGAGCTGTCCGTTGAGAATTGCGGAGAGCTGGAATTGGTGAGGCTGAAACACCGGGCACTCAAGCTGCCTGGCAAATCGGGCGCCTTCGCCCAGGTTCGGTCAAGCTGACATGGACAAGACGTGTTGCAGCCGGACAGAGCGAGAACGACTCGATTGCCTCTCAACAGCTGTAGACGAGCGCAAGCGCATAATCGGCGCAGTCGACCACTTGTTTGATCTGCGCGTGGGTGGACCTCGATGCAATTTGGCGTGGAGAATACTCCGATGTCTTAAGGAAAGGGTTCCCAGTCGACCACAGCCCGGCGAGTGTGCTGGCGGCGTGCCACTGCTCCGACCATGGTTCGTCGAAGGCCACGGATAAGCCGCAAATTTCCATGTTTACAGGAATTTTCGCATAGGGGTACAGAAACCGAGCAGATGGAAGCCGTCGCGACTGATCTGCACTAGATGGACGAAGCTGTGAACAGAGTTTTTGTGGTCGCGCTAGTCCAACCTCATAAACCTTCCTCGCTGCTAGCAGTCTTGCGTGCAGCGCGCAGCGATCTAAACCACGGTGCGAGATTGCTCGGAGAGTAGATCTGCAAGACAATCACTAAATCTCCTGCATTCTGGTGACGTTCCCCACCGGAAAGCGACGATATCTGACTTCAGCCACAACGCGACTGGCGAAAGTTTCCACCACGACCCATCATTGCCTTGCACGCCACACCATCGTCGCGTCGCTCAACAGCACCTACCGCCTGACCTTCCCTGCACCTGTTCACGCGTACGGCTATTCCGCTACCGTGCGAAAGTGACTTCCCTTCGTGCCGTCGCGCGAGATCCGATCACCTCTAGCCTAGGTGTTGGTGATCTGATATCACGTTACCCGTCTCCACTATTCGGGCGATATGACAGACGCAGTGTTGCTCAACGAACTATGCAGTATCTGGTATGTCTGACTAGTTACCCCTCCGTAGCACTTGTTACATCCCAAAAGTTCGATGTTCGCTAGCAATCGTCCTAAGAGTTGTGCCGCGTTCCTGTGACACTAGCTAGCGCAACGAAGCCGCGTCGGCATGCATGAGAGAGAAAGCTGACGTTTAATTAGCCATAGCAATAAATCCAAGTACAAATGTCCTGGGTGTGGCGCACGCACATGCTCGCTGCCATGCTACAAGCGTCATCAACAGAACGCACAATGCTCAGGGAAGCGCGACCCAACAAAGTTCATCAAGAAGTCTGATCTGGTGACCCCCAGGGGCATTGATCACGACTATAATTTTCTTTCTAGCATAGAGCGGAACCTCGAAAAAGCTGAGAGGGTCGCTGGAACCACCGCTGAGAGCACTCCTCAAGATGGTCTGTCCAACAGGGAGCGAATGGGTGTTCAGTATGGCAAGCTTGAGAATGCCGCTGGCGTCAAGATCATGCGGGCGCCCAAAGGCATGAGCAGACAAAAAGAGAATAAGTCGCACATGTCTGCTACAAAGTAAGCCCCCACTATCAACGCGTACACGTAACACTGCTGATCTTTGTGTCCAGAAAGGCTACACGGAACATAGTATGGACAGTCGAATGGTTTGACGAGACCAAGAGACGCGTGCTCACCGAGACATCCTCTACACAATCGATCCAAGATGCACAACCTTTCGTACAACAAGGCAGTGGTGCTAAAAGCAAGAAGAGAAAGCTGAACAACGAGGCTCCTGCCAGCCAAAGTTCTCAATCAGACCCTCCACACCTACCTCAAAATGACGTTGCGCCTACTGCACCGGACCAAGACCAGCCAATCGAGCAGCATGAAGTCAATTCTGAGCTTCAGGTCAACAATGCGGGGCCAGAGGGAGTCACCCCCGGACGAGGAACCCCTGCTACAGAAGAAAAACAACAACCCACCAAAAGACAAGCAGACTTGGCCGAGACGCGTCCTGGAGATACTCGCACTGATGGGCAGTCCATGGGCAGCGGGCAACATAGGGTTTTTCTGCTGAAGCCCCGCACAAGCACAAACCGCCACGTCCTCATCCCTCTAGACCCTTCGCAATCGCTGGGTGAAAGCCTGCACGGCCGTACTATACTCGAATTCCCGACTATTCACGTTTTCCCTGCTGGTATGGAGAAGCTGCCCGAAGACTACATGTTGGAGGAAGAATACGCGAAGCTAGAGGGAGAGCAACAGAGAGAGTTTGATGAGATGATGCAGGAGCTCGATCCGGAGATCTTGAAACGGTTGAAAGAAGGTGAGGGGCGCATGCCAGGGGACAGTAGCGGGGGAGGAGGGGACGAGGAAGTTGATAGTAAGAGGATACTAGACGTGCTCAAGCAGGATCTCGGCGGACGGTTGTAGAATGAGGGCCGAGAAGCGCAGCTTACTCCGCCGTTAATACTGAAAAGAAATCCAGGCATTGCATCACATACAAAGACGCCATATAGACAGGCATCGGAGGATTTCCTTTTGGTGCCGAAGCGCTGATGGCGCTTTTGCTACCATGCCATCACAGTCACATTCAACGTCTCCCTTTTCGAGCACTACTATCGACCCATTTCCATTGATCCAATACTCTTTCCAGCCACTAGAGACCAGGGTCTTGTACCCCCTCCTACCCCAATCGGAACGGTACCCTGTCTAGACATCCGCTACCCTGCCCATATGCTTGCTTTCCCTGAAGTCGTCATGCCATGGACCCCAGTCGTGTTTGCTTTTACCACGCGCCCATGCGGGCAATGCGGGCGTACGCCATACGCCACCCGTCACGGCCGTTGACAGTGCACCAGCGTTTCACGTCGCATTGACAGCCTTGCTTTTCTTTTGCTGCTTTCGACTGTCTGCTTGGTCGGCTGTCAAGCCCTCGAATACTAACCACGTGTACGCCCAGACCGCTTTCAATCACCGCGCTAGTACCCTCACAGCGGCAACCCGTCGCCCCACTGCCTAGGCATCGTAGTCGTCGCAACCTCACCTGGGCACTATCAACGTCAACGTCACGATAACCAAGATGAGATGCCAACTCCGGGAGCAACCCCAAGCTGATTACCGATACCGACCCCGATAACGCGCTCATCACCAGGTTCCCCAGTCCAAACTGACACAGACGCCGCCCTCGCCCCAATCACCCCATCTCGAAAACATTATCGAACATCCGCAAGGTCCCGTACCTCCGCGGGTAGCTCGAATCACGAATAAAGTTCAACCACACTCGCCAAACCATTCCCATCCGACGTGTCAACTCCGCGAAAATATGGGGAAAACAGGGCCCCCAAGCCACGAACGTCCAACTCGTCATCCCACGCAAAGAACCTTAGAAAGGGAATTAGGCAGACTAGGATCGAGGATCATGCCTCGCTAAAGAACGAGGCGCAACACGGCATCTTATTTTTCACAGATCTTAGCGCGATTTCACATATAGCGTTTTCATGTGGGGTCGCTCTTTGTTGCTTGCAGGGCCGCGGCGGCGCTCCGCTGCAACTTCATGACTGAGGTCGCAGGTCGGGTTTGTGTACCGGTGCCACTGGGTCCAATGAGGCCGGCGGAGATGAGGGTACGTAGGATTTTTTGAGTTTTCCAAGACTCGCTGTTGGATGCGGGATGCCGACATCTCGCCCCGTGTGATGAGAGTCAGTTTTCTATGGCGTTATTTGCCTCGTGGGGCGAAGACGTACGATACCCCCGAGATTTGCTGTCGCTTTGATGGCTGCGATAGTCGTTTGTAGACGGATGGATGGTGGGGCTAAAAGGTAAGAAAGAAGGATTGGGGTTGTGCGTCGGAGATTGATGCTCCCTTCCACGCTTCGTTGCGCAATCGTCTGTGTTGCTAATTTGGGAATTACTGATCATGTAGCCCATGGTGATGGTGCCTCTTGGTGTACACTAGAAGTCGATTTCTCACAACCTTAGGTATCGCTCAACGCTCCTCAACACAACTGTCTTCAGTCTCAGATTCCAATAACATCTGAAGCACGCTATCCAGCCCCAGAGCCAGCCCCTCGGGTGTCAGCCGCAGATACAGGGATCAAACGGTTTTTGTCATGATGGTATGCATGGAATATGTGAGCATCATGGTTCATGTAAGCTGCAACTGTGCCGTATCAAGAATTGGAAATCCCTTTGTATGATCCTTGGCCTGGCCCCAAAGACTGGGTATCTAGACCGGTGCTGTAATTAGAGCGGACGGGATATTTGGTATACATCCTGGTCTCTGGTAAGAATTTGAGATGTAAGTATACATATAGTAACCATATAGTTATCTGGGGTTGTGATGTGCGCGGGTACAGCGGGTCATGAAACACAGCTTCTCATGCTATCGACCTGGGGAGAGAGAAACCATTGTCCAATGTTTCTTAACGAGTAGATCCTAAGCTGTGCATTGAGTGTCAGCCATGCGAGTCTCCCGTTCTGTGTTGTATCTGGAGACGCGTTGTTCAGTAGACGTCCTGTGAAACTCAACGGACGCTCATGCGTCGACAGTACTCCGGAGTAGAGTCCGTCAGTGATGTTCAATTCGTTATCCAGCTCTGAAGTCAACCCGCGACGGAACTTCGGTCCTCGCCATCCGCTTCAGAGGCTCATGACCACTAAATGTGAAACTCCTACTTCTGCAACTCCAACAGTCCCTTACTCTGCAAGTACTCCACAATCTCCCTCACGCTATCCTCCACACTCTTCTGGTCACTCCTGATGTGGATCTCGGCGTTCTCAGGCGCCTCATACGGCGCGCTGATGCCGGTGAACTCTGGGATCTTGCCTTCCCTTGCCTTCTTGTACAGGCCCTTGGGGTCGCGCGCCTCGGCGACTTCGAGAGGCAGGTCGACGAAGACCTCGACGAAAGCGAGTGGGGAGTCTTCGCCGGTGGTGACGGCGTGGAGGTCGCGCGCTTGCTTGCGGTCGGCTTTGTAGGGGGAGATGAAGGAGGTGATGGCGATTGTGGAGGAGTCGGCGAAGAGCTTTGCTACCTGGAAGAGAAACAATGTTAGCTGCTGTACTTCTTCGAGTGATAGATCGCGCATATCCACGTACCTCAGCAATTCGGCGAATGTTCTCATTTCGGTCCTTCTCTGTGAATCCAAGGTCCTTGTTCAACCCGAACCGCACATTGTCGCCATCGAGACGGTATGCCGCGAATCCCAGGTGCAGCAGATGCTGCTCAAGCGCCGTCGCAATTGTCGACTTGCCGGATGCGGAAAGACCGGTGAACCAGATTGTGAAGCCTTTTTGCTTGCGGAACTTGTTGCGCTCGTCGCGCGAGAGAGACGGGTGCCATGTAATGTTGCTGTCCAAGAATTAGTTTGTGTGTTCAGAGTTGCGCGCAGTTGGCGGGGTAGTCATGGTGGGGCTCACGTTGCCATTTTGTATGTCGAGACTTGAGATTTTAGTTTTGATGGAGGGTATGAAGAGGTTGAATAAGGGAAGTGGAAGTTTGCTGCAGAGTTAAGATGTTTTTAAAGTGTCAATTGACGGGTGGATGGCTGATTGGTATCCTCAACACGATATTTGGGTCCTCAGCAAACATCGAATTCTTTTAGCGTAGATGACGTGCGAAGCTTGACCAACGCTGCAGGTGGAGCGGGTAAGGCTGAGAGTGGGTAAGATGCCTCATGTGGGAAACAGCAGTTCCTGCCAAAGCATAGCGCGCGAGACATGCTCCGATTGTGCCCATGGCGCGTACATCGATTCCAAAGTGCTTCCAGAATAAATCTTGTATACAGTAGCCGGCTACACGGCAAAATTTTAGATCCAACTACATGCCCTTCAAAATCCATTCCCGCCAAAACTCGCAGCCCTCGCTCTATGCCTCCTCTCCCTCTCTCTATTCTCATCCCCAAAACCATGTCCAGTCTGCACCTCCCCTCTACTCCCACTCTTCTTCAAGCCCCCAGTACCTGCAGGTAGAACAGGATCAAAAGGCTTCCTCCTCCTAACAAGCTGGTATCCCCTATCCAATTCAACTTCAATCGCACATCTAATCTTGAGTGCCGTCACTGCTGGCCATACACTCCTTTCTCCCTTCAGTATCCAGTAGTCAATCGCCTCTTTCGTAGGGTTCTCGAGCAGCTTGAAGAAGTCGCTGGGTGTGAGTTCAGGTACCAGCGTGAGACTTGGGCCTGGGATGTTTTCGTCTAGGAGGAAACGACGGATGGAAGGGGGGAGTAGACCCAGTTCATCCATTTGTTGTAATCTGTGCTGTATCTCTAGGACTACGAGACGCAGTATGGGCATGCTGAGGCGCCAGCGACCGTCTTGTTTGGGGTTTGGATGGTGTGAGTCTGAGCGTAGGAAAGGTGCGAGGTATGGTCGGGCTTGCGAGACGATGAAGTGGTTTACGTTGAAGAGTTCGCCGATGCGATGGAGCGGGGAATCGCGGTCTCGGTACGAAGCGTGTGTGTAAGGACGGAAGGTGGTTTTCGAGGCTGGAGACCAAGGCACGATGTTGCCTTCCTCGTCTTTGCACATCATTGTTACGGAATGGTACAGAGTCGAGGAGGCCGTGGCGTTGGAGGCAAGTGCTGCAGACCAGATGAGCTGGGAATGTTAGCAGCTGCTTCGGGATGGAGAAGGAGCGGACTACGTACAACATTGGGAGCAGTAAGGTAGTTCAGAAGGTTCGGTATGCCTCCACCACTGGTAGTTGTGACGGTGATATTCAGCACCCTCTTTGTTCTGGTGTATGCTTCTTCGAACGTCAGATCACCCACGTTCGCCCTCAGGACATCTTCCAGGACACCGACATCCAAGAAGTGCCCTTCTTTCCACCATCTTTTAGCACGACGTATGAGCGTGCCTATCCATGCAGTTCCACCGGCGCCTTTCCTATAAGGACGATTGGTGAATGCTGTCAAGTCGATAGTGTTGCCTGTCAGGAACTCCAATAGCTCGTCTTCGGTATGCACGCCCACCAGCGCGGCTATCAGAGCACCTGTGGCAGTCCCGGCTATGATTCGTGGTAGCAATCCACGTAAATGGAGCGCCTTCACAACACCAAGATGGCACATGCCAAAGACCTGTCCGCCCTGCAGCACCAAGACAGATCTGCCGAACGCCTGCCTTGTGTCATGGAGAACATCCAGCTTCGCCTGGTTTGTTAAGCCATTATCCGAATTTCTCGATGTAGGGTATTGGGTGAGGTTCTCGATGGCGTACGCGACTTGGGTGACATAGTCTTCGATCAGCAGCTTCGTGCCTGCGTATGCGCGATTGTACAGGTTCGACGCGGTTATGTTGCCGAGATTGCGGACGAGACCGCTACGGAGGAGGTTTATGAGGCCGAGGATATCGTTATCTTCTTGAGCTTCGTAGATGGCGGAGAGGCGCTGATGGATGAGGCGATGGTCGTAGTCCTTGCTTATTGCAGTCTGTCGCCTATGAGTCTGTTAGCAGCTGTCCATTAGGATGGGCCTATTCAGGATAGGACGAAAGGACTGCTTACCACATGTCGTAGTCGAGCACCTCGTCCAGCTTATACGCAGCAGCCTCCCACTCCTCAAACAGGCGCGCATCGCTAACAGCTTCCAGCAGCAAATCTCGCTGGCTCTTCTGCACCCACCACGCGTATAATTTCTTCAACATATCAGCATCACATCCGAAGACACATCAATTGACCCAGAACGGTCTTTGAAACAGCAGAGGGAAGCTGACGCACTCGTTGCCAAAAGAAAGCCACGTCAAAGAAGCACAGCAGGAGGCTCCAAAACGCGCCCGACACGACGCTGAGGGCTTCGTTCATGGCGTTGAGCTATTTGGGATAGTGATCGGCTGACAGCGCCGCGGTGGCAGAAGTCGCATGTTCATTCGTCGCGTCGGCGGAGAGGTGGTGCTATCGAGCAAGTGGGAACGCTTGTCGGACCTGGATGCGCGCTTTCACATGCAAGTCAGCTAAAGACGTCAGGATGCCCAGGTGTGGCTGAAGCTACCCGCGACACTAGCCACGTGGCGTTAGAGGCATCGGGGCAATTCATCGGGCCAATACCAATGCGGGGTTCTGCATAAAGGCCTCGGGAGAGCATGAAAGCTTGAGCTGACATTGCATCTTCTCTGTACTTATCCAAAACGTTTCCAACATGCCTGGCTCATCTCTTTGGCTGCTTCCACCAGCGAACCATACTTTGAGCACAGTCTTGCCCTGTCTCATTGACAAAACATCGAAGCAGTTCGGCTCGCCTCACCGCTTCATTCCCCATATCACTCTGAGTTCAGAGATAACAGCATCTAAGCATGAGCCAGATCCTCAGGCCTGGCTCGACTCACTCGATCTGCCGCCTATCAAGGATGTGATTGTAAAGTTCGAACGTCTGGGCAGCGAAGACGTCTTCTTTCGGAAACTGTACATCAAGTGCGAGAAGCTTGATGGGATCAAGCAACTAGCAAAGCAGTCCCGGAAGCAAGTCGATGGGTTTGAAGAGGAAAGCAAGGCGAAAGCTTGGGCCGAGGACGAGTACAATCCACATCTGAGCTTGATGTAGTAAGTACAGCTGCTGGCATCTACGTATGCACCAGGATTAATTATTGTAGTCACGACATTCCTCAAATCGACGACACAGGTCTGGCATCAGTGGATTTGCTTGGTGTTAATCTTGACGGGACAGGAGACCTCGGAGGTTGGACTGGCGGCAGGGTGGTGATAGTACCTACCGACAAGTCGATTGATCAGTGGCAGCCAATAGGTGAAAGGGTGTTCTGATGTAGTGACATACAAGTCACAACATCATTGCCAGTGGAATGTGTTCTGCACATGCCTCACGAGTAGATTGGGTCGAAGAAAGGAAGGCCATCCATGTATCTAAGTGTGTCTGGTGTCACCACCACAATCAACACTCCAGTAAGAATTCATTCCCATTGAAGATTCAGGTATCATGAATGAGACGTGTGTGGAGGGTGTAGTGATTAATTCATTACTAGGCTAATTATACAATGTCATAGGAAATAGTCCTTGGTATCTCGCATGCAGTCGTGATGATCGCGCGTGGTGCAGAGTGCAGCAGAATGCATCTATTTCATGAAGCCGGCCTTGCCGTCACCATCGGCATCAACCTCTGTGGGAAATGGTCAGATGAAAGGTCGAAGAGAGAGGAGTACTGGCAAAACTTACTGGGGTTGAGCTTGTCCATGAGAGAAGGCTTCTTGTGACCTATTTAGTGTTGGTTTGATGTTCTTCAAGGAGTTTCTTCGCTTCCTCTTCGGAGGCTTGGGAGTGGGGAACGGCTCTGGACTTGTCTTCGGTCAGGGCCTTAGGCAAGCTACCATCCTCGTTGGGACGATGCTCCATATTGCCCTGATCGGTACCGCCGACAACATGTCCACTGGGGTCTTTCGTACCTGTAGCGCCCTCGTTGTCTGCGAAACGTTAGCATGAGGTCGTGGAATTGTGTTAGAGTGCTAGACTTACGGCTGCGAGCGGGGTCGTGGAGGTCGTGACTGTCGACCTTGCCGTCGTGGTTGCGGTCAGCACCGTGGCCGACAACACCTCCCTGGGTAGAGGAGCCGGTCAGGTTGCCCTGGCCAGCCATGCCGCGGTCAGTATGGACGGTGTTGGAGTGGCTACCAGTCAGGTCCTTGGCGGAGACCTTGCCGTCGTTGTTGCGGTCGAGGGGGTTGCTGGTACCGGAGTGGTGGTTGGGGGCAGCGTTGTAGTCACCGTGGCTGGCGTGCTCGTGGCTGTGGGTGCCACCAGTCTTGTGGGTAAGACCAGCGGCGGATCCAATGCCACCGGCGCCGCCGATGTTCTTGGGGACGCCCTCGAACTCGTCGTAGCGCTCCTCACGGCCAGTAAGAGCTCCGCCCTTGGCCTTGAACTGCTCCATGGTCATGGCTGGGAGAGCAGTAGTCTCATGGTGGGTAGCCTTGTTATGGTGAACCTCATGGATGGGGACGGTGGTGTGGACGACGTTGGGCTGGATGGTCTCCTTCTGAACAACGGGCTGGATGGTCTCGTGGATGTGCTAGATGACGTCAGTCTTGGTGGGGGTTGTTGTTTGTTTGGAAACTTACGTGGTGGACGTGCTCTCCGCCGACGGTGGGGGCAACGCTCTGGCTGTGGGTGGTGTCCTCGACGCGGCGCTCGTCAGCGAAGCGAGCCTGGTCGTCGACTAGAGCCCTCTTAGTGGCATCGGCATCGCGGTGGTCGAACTCGCGGTGCTGAACAGCTCCGAGCTTAGCAGAGTGCTGCTCTGGCAGAACCTCGCGGTCCTGGACGGGCTGGACAGTGCGGTGGTAGTGGTCCTGGTGGACCTCCTTGTCAATGGCGGTGTTGACCTCCTCGTGTACGTGAGGCTTGATGACCTCGTGCTGGACAGCGGGAGCAACTGCCTCGTGGACAGTGGTGTCATGGTGACCGGAGCGGCCCATGAAGTCGGTGATAGCTGCCTTCGCCTTGTCCATTTTGATAGTTGTGTGGTTGTTGTTGGTGATTGGGGTGGTTTGGTGGTAGTGGATTGGTTATTGGTGAGTGTGGAAGAGTTGTTGTGTGTGGTGTGATGATGATGCTCCCAAGGCGCTGCAGTGCCTTCTTATACAATGAGGGCGCTAGTGGGACAGATGCACGACGACGTAATGGGGGGTTCAGTTCCAGGTAAAGTCGGCAGTCGCAGGCCGAATTCCTTGTTCCCAAGGGTAAGAGCCATCATCATGGGGCAGCAACAGTGGGTTGAGGCTATACGGGCCTCGATCGATGCCCCCAGCAGCCTCGATTGGTTGGCCCACAGGGCGCCACAGCGACGTGATATGCGTCAGGGCCCTTAGTTCACTGGTGCTAGACTACATGGATAGCGCTTAAGACGGCGTTGGTACGCTTGACAATGGAGATGGCCACTATGATGCACCCAGTGGTGTCGTTCCACGCCTACCGCAGCCTAGCCGCTATGATGTAGTCATGCTGCGTGTCCAAACAGGAATTGGGCTTCACGAAGGATTCGAAGTGTCGCAACACTCTCTGGATGAGGTGCTCAAAGGGTACAAGTGCTATGACAATTCGGGGAGGAAGAGCCCGGCATCTCCAGTTGGTGTCAAAGAGATCGGCGCTAGGGTCGTGCTCCTGCCATTCGGTGACAGCAGGCCCGTGCTGCTTCCCGGTGGAACTTCACAACACCTCGTAGGAAATCTCAAAAGTTGATTTCTTCATTGCAAATTCCATTGACCCCTCTCACAGCCCGCCTGCATCTGCGTGTGTCTCGGGTATACCGAAGGCCTGGCTGCATCTAGGTGCAGGCTAACACGATCGCCCGTCGTTTGGTACGCTAAGCTGATCATCAGTGGAGCCGCCCGCGACCAGACTCCCCCTCCCTGTCGTCATGCCGCCTGGATCTCCGCTGTGACATACCAAAGTGGCAATGGATGCTGTTTGCTTTTGTGTGATTTCGTACCACCGGTACCCCGACTCATTAGCCAGACACCGCCAAACTCAAGTACCGCTGGCTACGTCATGCTGAGTCGCCACGCATGCCGTTGCCGTGGGCCAAATGCGACAAGCTGTGCGGGCAGCTCGAGCAGTCTCAATCGAGATGAGAAAGCTTCACGTAGGGACAAGTCTGGACCGCTCCGGGCAGGCCGCCAACATGCGGGAACACGACTGCGGCCTGTGCTACTCAAGCCACCAGCTCCATCCGTCGTGACACGGCATCACTGAAGCTATACTTTTTCGCAAACCGTTGCGACAGAATGTCTGGAAGCTCCAAATATACACCCTAGCTAGCTGACATGCACACTCTCCAGACTTCGGCTTGCTCCTGCCGGAAGGTTTCAATGGACAACTGTGCGCAAGTGCTGTGAGGTCATCCACCCTAACAATGAGTACCGTGCCTCGTGAAAACAGACAATAGATCGGCATCTCACATAGCTCCCACATCCACTTGTCCATTTCTGCTCACAAACCCATCGACACGATGGAAAAGATCGAAGAGAAGCTCAAGTCCGTTCTCCACCGGAGGAAGAAGTCGACGCCCACTCAGTCCCCTCGAGCGTCGTACGAGCATCCTGATCAGACTAGCCCGCGCACTGAGCAGCACCCAGCATCACCTCTTAGCAGTCGGCAGCAAAAGCCCACGGCCCCCAATGATGTCTCTCACCCGGAGACTCGAGGTCAACCACGCGACTCTGCCTATCACGATGGCCGAGCGAGCCATGCAGTAGCAACTCCTAGCACGGGCTCCAATGGATCCAATGGCTCTATGGCGAACGATTACAGATCGTACCTTCCTGCGCTTGTTTCCGAAGAGCATTCAAATGTCGAGCCCAGCGTTCCAGATAGGCATCTGCGCTATAGGCCATCGACAGATGGCGAGCGATCAAAGGCTCTTCCGGCCCTACCCAGTATGTTTGAGAGCGCAATTACAATATTGGCGACTCAGTGCTAACATAACATCAGACACATTACACCATCCCCATGGCGAAGTCAGACGATCAATCGACGTAGACGGTCCAGGCCGCACCATACGCGCAGTGCCAACCGAAGCTCCCGCCGACAAGTATGCAGTGGGTAGTCACGATATCAACAACGGCGGCTTGGATGATGACGTTCGATCGCGCGAGCAGCGCTCTTCCTCCGACAAACATGGATTGAGCAAGAGTGGCCAGCCTGTACCAGGACTTACCAACAATGATGCGCTGGCCGTGAAACCTCTCCCGGGTCTCGCGATCACGAAGG
Source organism: Alternaria ethzedia (assembly GCF_023757985.1). Classification (NCBI taxonomy): domain Eukaryota; kingdom Fungi; phylum Ascomycota; class Dothideomycetes; order Pleosporales; family Pleosporaceae; genus Alternaria; species Alternaria ethzedia. The sequence goes on along the minus strand of NW_026056203.1, from coordinate 864,767 downwards.
ACTATCAGGGCACGGATGGCGCGCATGATTGGAAAGAGAAACAGCAAGCGATGCTTGCGGGTGTTGTGAACCTCAATAACACTGTAGACACGGATCGAGACACTACAGTCGCCCCTGGTAAGCTTTGATCCTCCCAAAGTCACGACATGACTAACAAATTGACAGCCGTTACACACGAGATCATCAAACCACACGAACACGAGGTTATCCAGCAGCAGATCCATCGCGAGATCCACAACTACACATACTATCATCGACTGCAGCCCGTTCTCCAGACCGAGGTTCTTCCACCCCGTCATTTCATTCCCAACCCTGATGGCGAGGGCTTGATCGAAATATCCGCAGACGAATTGCCGAACCGCACTGGCAAGAACAGATGGTGGGATATCGTTCAGAAGGAGCCGAACCTTCCGGCAACTCCATTCGAATGGCGCACAGAACCGCAGATCATCGAGGGGAAGCCATATATGACTGAGGACGGCTTTGAACGCAGGGAGACAACCATCATTTACCCACCAACCCTAGACGATATGTCGCGCTACCGTGGCCTGGTCCAGCCAGTGCACTTCGATCACAAAACTGGGGAGCGTTGGTTGGGCGAAGTCACGACCGTAGAGAAGCTGAACCGGGAACTGGGCCGTCAAGGGGATGAGGATTTCATGACGATGAAGGATGTCACTGCGGACCTGCCAAAGATTGCGTCCAGTCCCTCTGTCAAGCGTAAGCCTCTTGGCCAGGATTCTCTCTAGCGACTGTATTGCTATCGACCATCACACATGCAAAAGTTCAGCGAAGGCGCTATTGGGGAGGGTTGGTTTTATCAGACACTGTACCTTTAACGTGTATACTTAGTGTCCAATGACTACATTATGAGTAATTCAAAATCGATGACCTAACGTCAACGTAGGCTCCAGGGTGTTTGGTGACCTCGGGATAAACCACACCTGGCCATGCTCTCAGATTGACCAATGACAGCGCGACAGCCTCATGATCCCAGGTCGGCACCTGCAGCTGTTAAGAGAGCCGCCGCCCTTGTTGCTGCTGTAAATTCTCGTCTAAGCTCTCTTTCCTATTTTCGAAGCGTCTGCTCACATCATACTGGAATGTTGTCGTAACGGTACCCGGCATCGCAATGTCGCGCCTTCCTCGCATGAGAAAAGCGGCTGGTCGCCCGACGATCCATAGGCCGAGAACGCGGAATATCGACACAGAAGGAAGGCGACGGCAGATTCGATGTGCCAGATTGCTTGTTCGGTATACGTAACTCCAAGCTTTATGAATCCTTGGACGCAACATCTCGAACATGCAGGATGACAGAGGCATCCTTGGCCTATCTGGACGTCTCTGGTATGCGCGCCGTGTACTTCCAGGCAGACAACGTCTGGCATCTGCTGACCGCATGAAGAACTATCCTGGCTATCGAGATATCGGTTTGCGAAGTGAGCAGGTGGAAGCCATCGTCTTGTATCGTTCAGAGAGGCGAAGCATGAGCAAGGAACATCGCCAAGTGTCAGCGACAGTTGGTAACGCGTCTCTCTGCATTCACCGGTAAGCTGAGGCTTATCTGACGAAGGTGTATCGCTTATTGCTTGGATGCAGAAAGAGGCTGGCTCAAGCGACGCAGGACTGATAGCTTGACAGCCATCACGCCTTCTCGTGGCGTTGTAGCATCACATGGTAACAACAGTCGAGCGATGCATCTTCGTCCCCGTGGGGAGAGAAAGCGACACACGATTTTACGTATCTACCGAGTCAGAGTCTCGACTCACGGCAAGGAGCTTCTAGTTCCTTTCGGCGCAGCGGGCGGCTGTCAGTTTGAGGACTACGAGGTGGCTGGGTCCGAGCTAGTGGCTGTCTCCGAGGTATGAACAAGCCTCTTGCAGGCAACGGAGACAACGCAAAGCCTCGAAGCAAGCCTGGAGCCAACCCGCCAGCCCAGGAATGCCAAGATAGCTTCAGCCGTTCAGAAAATGACGCGGACTCGGTCATTGGAGTAAAAGCGCAGGCCAAGATATACTCAAGAGATGGAGGGGTTTTCGTTCCACAAACTGGGTGGAAGGATTCGGAGAGGCCGACAGGGAAGACGATAGGTATGGTTCGATAACAGCTGTTGCGCAAGCTGGACACGCGAAAGAGGCCTCAAATGCACGACAGAAGAAGTAACGTTCTTGAGGGTACCGTATGTTGTGACACCGCTGCACGATGTACTCAGGGCCCCGCTTGGGGGCTCAAAGACAGCTGGTCTAGCGATGCCGGGTATCTCAATCCCTGCACCCACAAACGACGTTATCGGGGTACCCAACACGCGGCGTACGAGACAAGGGTTCACCGACCCTCGATATCCTTCTGGGTGAGCAGCCGTTTGGCCAGTGAAGGACCGAGGAC